>NC_051156.1:14680920-14980920 GCF_013339745.2 Dermacentor silvarum | reverse complement strand
TTCAAGTTCCCGAGAGATCAAGCTTTAAGGGACGCTTGGATTCGCGCTGTGCCACGGGAAAACCTCACGGTCACCGAACATTCCAGGGTAAGATTTTTTATTTAGGTGTTACTTAATTGAAAGAATATAAACGTACATGTGTAAGTGGCTCATGAGCCGCATGTTTGTGTGACCTGTAGCCGTCGGTTTGCTGATTGGAGCGTATTTTTTTTCTAGGTATGTGAACTTAAATTCATGGACGAGGACATTATTCGAGACGCGACGCATACAGATCAAGCAACTGGCCGCGTAATGACAGTGCCGCTATCTCATGTGCGCCTTCGCCCAGACGCTGTACCGTCGAAGTTCCCGAATTATTCGAGCTACTTGTCCAGAAAGACCGCGAGGAGGGAAGATCCTGACTCCAAGCGCGCGCGAATAGAGAATGCAGCCCTTCAGAAAGCCATCGCTGAATCCAACGAGGCATTTATCAGAGCACGCGAGGAGGATAAAGTCAACAGTGTGAGCGAACTTGCCAACCACTTAAGGAGCCAAGGGATGAAGTTCTGGGATGTTATCGAAAGAAATGAAAGGCTTCTTCTCATTCACATTGTCGACGATGAAGCACCGTGGTTGAAATACTCTGTTTGCGTTAAAGGAGATTTGAGCGTGACACTACACGTTATGAAAACGGCCGTAAAAAAGCTCGGTGCAAATCTCTGCGTTCCCGAAATCGCTAACAGTAAAAGGGGTATGGTGGAACTCCTGGAAGGCATCGAGAAGTGGGACTGTGACCTGATGTCCAACTCAGTCGCCGAAATTTGCGAGGCTGTTTGTTTACTGCTTGATCAGCTTTGCACGTCCCAAGCAGAAGATGACGCCAACTGTATTCAATTTCTGAAAGAGCAAGTCACCTTGCACCTATCGAAAAAACAGCACAGGCGCTACTCTGCTGATTTCATGATGTTTTGCTGTATTGTTTTCACTATATCGCACCATGCATACGCGTTCATACGTAGCCATGGAAGCATCACCTTGCCGCATCCTATGACGATAAGATCAGTGTGCTCGTCTTATGGTATGAGTCCTCAACAAGAGCATCAGAGTGAAACATTCCTCAGCTACATGACAACAAGAATTTCTGACCTGAAAGATGACCAGCGCTTTGTCACATTTATGGTTGATGAAATACATATAAAACCTTACTTTGACTACAAAGGAGGCAATATTACCGGCGCTGCAATTAATAGAAATGAAGCTGCTAACTGTGCGCTCGTTTTCATGGTGCGCAGCGTGACGTGTAAATTCAAAGAAGTTGCGCACATCGTGCCGGTGCACCGAGTAGAGGCGGAGTTCCTGCAAAAGACGCTTAAAGACGTGATTTGTGGGCTGGAAAAGATTGGGTACCGGGTTATGTGCGTCGTCAGCGACAACTCTGTGAACAGAAAAGCGATGTCACTTTTCGAATCACCTCCGTGTAACAGAATTGTGTACCAACATCCATCAGACCCTTCAAGGCCGCTGTTCTTCGTTATAGACCCAGTGCACATTCTAAAATGCATACGAAATAACTGGATCAATCAGAAGAATGACCAAATTTGTTTCTACTTCCCGGAGATCCAAGGAGACACACCAGAATCAGAGCGAATGCAAACAGCGTCATTTGCAACAATCAGGGATCTTCACAGCAAAGAGTGTGACCAGCTGTGGAAATATGGCTATGGGCTGTCAAGAAAAGCCCTCTACCCTTCGAGTCTTGAAAGGCAGGACGTAAAGCTTGCTTTACAAATCTTCAATGACTATTTACCAGAGGCGTTACGTGCTCTTGGAGCAAAGCACAACCTATTCTCTTTCGAGGCCACGGCTACATTCGTCGAGATCATACTCAAGTGGTGGAAAATTGTAAACGTCAAAACTCCATGGAAGGGAGAAAGGCTTAGAGATCACTTCCAACAACCAGTGCTTTCCATTGATAACGATCCAAAAATTGACTTCTTGCACATGTTTCTGAAGTGGCTGGATGAGTGGAAGAACAAAGGTTTTGACAACGGTACTCTGACAAAGGAGACTCACGCTGCTCTCGAACACACCACCTATGCGCTTGTTGAGCTCGCTAGGTACAGCTTCGAAGAGCTTGGAATGTCATGTGTTCTTTTTGGGAAGATTCAGACAGACTGCCTTGAAGATCGGTTTGGAAAGTATAGGCAGCTGGCAGGTGCGCAATATCACATCTCCATCAGGCAGATATATGAAGTCGAAAACAAGCTGCGCCTGCAGAGCACCTTGCCTACAGTTTCCCCTGACCAGCACTGGGAATGTGTCCGAAAGCAAGTCGAGGCATTGCTTCCCAGCAGCAACGTTGTTGTTACCAGCCAGGCTCTTACGAAGATGCAGGACGTCGTCCCAGTCCTCGTCTACGTTGCAGGTTATGCAGTATACGGGACCCTTAAAAAGTTGAAGTGCGAGCAATGCAGGGACTCGTTGACCGTGGACAAGAAGATCACAGTCTCTGCCACAAACGAACATTATGGTCTTGTGAAGCAGCTGGACCGAGGAGGTTTAGTTTATCCATCAATGTTTGCACTTAACGCAGTTGCTCATAGCTACGTTGTAGTAGAGCAGCTCGCTACAGAGCCAGCACTGCTTATGATGCCTGAAAAACGCCAGGTGGTAACGAAAATGACGCTACAATTGCTGGCTAGTGAAGAGCAGTCCGACTTCGATACGTGTGAGAATGGCCACACAGTTGAATTAGTGTTTAAACACATCCTGCGGTGCAGCACCAACATTCTGCTAAAGAACTTTTGTAGGAAGCTGAACGACAAACTTCTCGACGCTGCCGATAAATAAAAAAAAGGAAAGCCACAACTCTCGAGGCCAAATAACTGCATGCATTGCTTCTAATATAAAGCCAGCACAAAAAGAAACTGGGCTTCGTAAATAAATGTTTTGCTGCTACAGTTTTCTGGCGTTCTATTCTTTTTTAAATACATGCATGCTTGTTCTTGCAGAAAAAAAATGCTTCCGCGCAATGCACCTGCGAGACAACCTCTCTTGAACAGCGTTCCATATCTTTTTTTTTTTTCAATCCGCCCCATCGTGTGACGTCACGCGAAGAGAGCTAAGGCCTTCATATTTTCTAGAGGGTGTTGGCAGAACGCGCGTTTGTTCTCCGCCGTGCGTTCACTCCCCGTGAAAGCGCGCGTCCCTCGCGCCCTTTCACTCGCACATACAGCGTTCGCAGGCGAGCGGCGACGATTTCATCTCCATTGACGTCATACGGAACCTCACGGCGACGGTGACGGCGACGGCGACGCCGACGGCAGAAATCTGCTTTTGAGTGTCCATATAATTGCTATCGCAATAAAACATGTACGGCAAACCTGATTAATTCAAGCAGGATAGGTGGATGTTTGTCACCGTCCCGCTTCAAAGAAAATGCCTTTAAATAATAATCAACATTATCATTAGCATCGTATCGTGGCGTTTGATACGCGATGTGACATGCGCGCCGCGTAGCGTCGATACATACACACTTTGCATTGTAGTTGCTTTATATTGCACCAGGTGTCCCGACATGTAGCAATTGCATATAACAGTTCTATTTGTAGCTGGGCCTGGTTAACTCAAGTGGGCTAGGTGTCTATTTGTCACCGCGCCGTTTCGAAGGGGATGCCAATAAACCATCATCATCATAATCACCAGCAACGTACCGTGACACTGGTCAAGAGATGTGAGATGTGCGCCACGTAGTCTGGATACCTGTGCTTACTCTTCGGTACACATTGTGGTGCCTCATCTCAAGGTACGAACCGCTGCTGAAAGAATCGTAGAGCTACGCGCGCGGCTGCAACCAGGCAACATCGGGCTGAGCAGACCGCCATGCAGAGAGCAGCACAAGCCGCCGCTCGCCGTCGACGCCGGGCAGACAGTTCAGATCGTTCTCGAGAAAACGTCGCGAAGAGACTTCACGGCGAAGACTAAGTGCGTAGCTCCTATGGAGCCGCTTTCCCAGCTTACGCTGTGCGTGTGCAGCCAGTGACGCGCAAGTATGGAACTTTTTAAGCGAAGCAAGTTTCGGCGGCGGTGGTGGTGGTGGTCGTGTCTCAATGAAAAGTGGGCCGATCCTGGTGATAGTGCAGAAAGGGTCCAAGCTCAATGGCACATACCAGGGATAAAAAAGAAAGAGAAAGAAAGAAATGGAGAGAAAGAAAGAGAGAGAAAAAAGGAAGAAACTCACCAGCCCCATTTCCCTGTCGAGGAAATGGGGTAAGCGAAGCCTGTGTGCGTACTTTTTTATTTATTTATTTATTTATTTATTTATTTATTTATTTATTTATTTATTTATTTATTTATTTCAAATACCGTGATCTTAAACAAGATCTTAGCAGCGTGGTACACGAGTAAGTTTACAAAACAAAATGGATACAAAAATTGGGAACTGCACTCAAGAGTTTGTTCACGTAAGCGCTGCACGCAAGCGAGAAAAAAAAAAAAAACGTCAGCGATTTTCCAATCATGCAGTGAAACAATGTCAGCAAGTGCAAAATGATTTTTATTAAAGATATGTCTCGAAAAGTGATAATGAGTCCTGTGTTACAGTTTTATCGACCAGCTTATTCTAATCTACTATAGTTCTAGAAAAAAATGAATACTTGAAGCAGTTGACACGTGTTGTAAATGGAGTTACATCTAGTTGGTGCCGCTGTCTGGTAGCGTAACCTGTTGTATAGGAGAGAATGTGAGACGTGTCGATGTTGTGGTGACCATTTATTAGTTGGAAAAAGAATTTTAAACGACATACACGATTTCTGTCACTTATAGAAGGCAAGCCACTCCGAGATAACAGGTTAGTGTATTCTAATTGGTTAGTGTTTAGTGTGTATTCTAATTGAATCGAACTGCTTTTTTCTGTAAGCTTTCTAGCTTTCCAATATCGCTTTTAGTGAACGGGTCCCATATAACTACCGCATATTCTAAAACGGGGCGGACGAGTGTTTTGTAAGCCAATAGACGTACTGCTGGTGTGGAGGATTTTAATACGCGTTTTAGAAAAAACAACTTTCGGCGACAGTTTCCTACTACTGTGTCAAGGGGATTTGACCAGGAAAGATCCTTTGTTATGTACAAGCCAACGTACTTATATGCGTTACCTCTGACAAAAAAAAAACGTTTTCTGTGCCATAGTGATATAGCAGTGGCTTCTTTTTTAAAGTTATCCGCATGTATACTGTATTTTCAAAATTAATGCACATTTGCCATTGTTTACACCACTCAACTACCTTATTAAAGTCCCTGTTTAACCTGAGTTGGTCTTCTTCCGTTGTTATTTCATCGTACAGAACACAGTCGTCAGCGTAAAGCCTGATTTTAACAGAGAGGTTAGTGACAATATCATTTATACATAGCAAAACAAAGGGGGGGGGGGGGGGGGCAAGAACGGCTCCCTGTGGGACGCCAGAATTGACAGCAGCTCTATCAGAGGTTGTTTTATTTACAGTAACAAACTGATGACGGTTTGAAAGGTAGGCTTTATTCCGTGATAATATTTTATCATTTTGCACACAGCTACTAGCTTATGAATCAATTTAACATGAGATACTCTACCAAATGCCTTGCTGAAATCCATGAATGTGAAATGCACAAACGTCTGTTTGTTTTCCTTTGTTTACAGTGCTAGCAAAATCATGTATGATTTCAACTATAGTTGAATAGTCGTCGAAAGGCCACTTCTAAAACCATGCTGCATGTTTGTAAAAACGTTATGTTCGTCTAGAAAACCAGTTATATGTTTATGAATTATATGGCCTAAGAGCTTACAAGATGTTGAAGTTAATGAAATTGGTCTGTAATTTCTGATGCAAGATTTGTCCCCCGATTCATGTAAAGGTTTTATTCTAGGAACTTTCCAGTCTTCCGGTAATGATCCTTCGTTTATTGACCTCGCAAATAGAATATACAGGTATTTTGCACACCATTCAGCATAACCCTTTAGAAAACAGTTCGGAATATCATCTGGCCCTGGAGAATTTTTAATGTCAAGCTTTAGCAATAAATTTAGATTGCCCTGTCCCGCAATAACAATGTCGGGAAGGGAAGGAAGATCAGCAGAAAAGCATGGTAAACAGCCATCATCACTTGTGAAAGCTCTCTTAAAATGGTTATTAAAAGCAGAGCACACAGTTTTCTCATCCCGCACATTTTCACCGTTTATAAAAAAAAGGTGTCGGAAGACGAAGAGGCCGGCGTCACAACCCTCCAGAATGTCTCGGGAGAAGACCTGATAAAGTCTGGTAGTAATGTGCTGTGATAATACTCTTTATCATTGACAATCTTTTCGTGAAGTTTTTCGGACAAGTTATCAATATCGGCTTTCAGTTCTTCGCCGTCCTTTATTTTGGCGCGTTTCTTTTTTAATCGCTTAAGTTTCCGCCTCATCTGTAACGTCTCCCGCGTAATCCATGGATTACGGCGCTCGGACTTCTTCACTATTTTAGGAATGAAACGTTCCACGCAATCAAAAATGAGGCCTTTGAAAAAAAAAGCCAGGGGTCGTTTACGCTATAAGCAAGGCCTTGAAAGTGATCGTAGTTAAAAGCTAGCACATCTATTATACAGTCATCCTGTGATCTTGAAAAATTTCGAAAATATTGATAATTTTTTGTTCGATTGATTAAAGCACTTTTGAACGTCAGGACAACTGCTTTGTTATCAGAAATACCGGATGCTACTGTACATGAGATGCATTCTTTTATGGCGCCACTTACAAAAAACAAATCAAGAATGGACCTTGAATCATTTTGAATTCTTGTGAAATCCTTCACAATTTGTAGTAGATCAAAGGTAAAAGCTATATCAGTCATAACATTTTCCGCACTCTGAATTGAATACGAAGAAAAAACTTCACATTTTATATTTGGCAGGTCCTACTGACTTGACCTGCCACTTTCCCATCCCTTTCGTGGTACTTTTCGCTGCCTTTCCTTCTACTTTTGTTACCTTTAGTGAAACCTTTCCTTCCGTTGCGTTGTACGTTTCCTTCCCTCAATGTATACATTTAATAAACGTTTGTGTTTTATTACCGTGACATGTCGTGAATGTTACGTTACCCTGACGGAGGTCAGATACACACACGACAAGCTTCGCTTACCCCCATTTTCTCGGCAGGGGAAGGGCTGGTGATTTTTTCTTTACACAGCTGCATGACATTAGCTTTTACGTGTGCTTCAACAGGGTCGCAACTTGGGCCAGTTGGTAATCCATACTAAAGTTGCAGGAGCGCGTTATCCATAGATCACCGACAAAGGTGAAATAAGCGCGGTGCCGTGTTTGTTTTACCCGTGTCGTTGCCTGTGTTCTCTCCGTCACACTTATGCAAGTTTACAAGTGCTCGAAAATGTTAAATAATATTAATAATAAATTCTGAACTTTTACCTGACAAAATGACAATCGGAATTATGAGACATGCTCTTTAATGACAAACTGGTTAAGAGCTACGCCGTAGTAGCGGACTTAAATGTCACCACCTGGGTTTTCATTATGTGCACCTAAATGTAAGTAGACGAGCGTGTTTTTTATATTTTTTTTATTTCACCGCCATCGAAATGCGGCCGCCGCAGCCGGGACCGAATGCGCGACCTCGAGCACAGCAGCTTAGCGCCATAGCTATGGAGGGTCGGTCCAGTGATTCAGGAGCTTTCAACAAGTGTAGAGATTTTTTACATCGCAGTAATATCAGCCTCTTTATTAGGAGTAGCAGCTACAAGAAATTTTCTTTCGCATTGAAAAATCTTTTACGCACCAGGGCTTGCATTTACAAAAGCCATTATTAGTTCACAAGAGCAAATTGCAACCAATACTGATGCTGGACATATTAGCGAAGGCGCTCGGCCAATCTCGTAAGAGCACTAACGAACTTTCTGAATTTGGTGCCAGAAACCTTACGCCTGGCGATCTTCTCCGTGTATCCTTCCTTATCCTTCAACCGCCGCGGTTGCTGAGTGGCGATGGCGTGGCGCTGCTGAGCTCGAGGTCGTAGGATCGAATCCCGGCCGCGGTGGTGGCATCTCGATGGGGGCGAAATGCGGAAAAGCCCGTGTACCATGGGTAAGGTGCACGTTGAAGAAACCAAGGCGGTCAAAATTATTACGGAGCCCCCACTAGGGCGTGCCTTATAATCAGAGTGGTTTTGGCACGTAAAACGCCATAATTTTATTTTTACTTTTCCTTCGTGTCTTCCGCCATAGCCATGACAATTAAATCAATCAGCGCCACAATACTGTTTCGCGCGGCTATGTTCGCTGTGCGTATCGAGTCGACTGGAGTCTGCAACGCTGGGTTTGTAAGCACACGCTGTATGGGTCGTTTCAAAATGGAATGTGAGATGAGGTGTTTTCGAGTTTTTTTTACTTTTACAGACGTTGTAATTGCTCCTGATTCCTAGCGCTCGTGTCACCTCTCGTGCTTTCAATATCTCCAGGTTGACTGTACCAAAGGTGCTCGCCTGCCGGAGCACTCGAGTACATAAGCTCACTAGGCAGAATATCAAGAAGGGTTTCACAGCGCGTCTAGCATTCAAGTGCATTTTTTAGCTATGACTGTACATATCCTGACCAGAAATGGGCAAAGCTTTGTTTTTGCTCCCTCAACCTTACGACGCAAGTCACGTGCTTACCCTCACATTGATAAATTTTCCCCACTGTACCTTGCGCTGGCCATCACCTGAAAAAACTCACTCGCCCTTGTGTTCGCCGCAGAGCATAAACCGGGACTTTTTTTTTTTTACTTAGTCGTTGGCTGATGGTGAACTCGCGAACGCACCCACCTTCCCGCGTTCATCACTAACTGGGTGAGAACAGCGATCACAACCTCTCTCAGTAAGGACGCCTCCAAATGCTAAGAACGTTTTAATATTTCCAATGAACACACATTTACACACAGTTGAAACAAAGCAAACACGATTATTGTAGCGAATAAAGAGCACTCTTTCTCGTTCACAAGTTTTCAAATATGATAACACATTGAAACACAGCAATCATTGCACATTGCATTTTCGCGCATTTGTAATCGTATAAATAAAGATAGAGGCACTCTTTCACAACACAAATACATTCATAATAAGACAAAACATTCAAACAAAACAAATATTGCACATAACACCAGCATTGCATAAAGGTAAGACCACCTTTATGAATCCCTGGTATATAGATAATAAGATAAAGACATTGCAACATGGCAATCATTGCACATAACATACTTGCACATTATTATAGTGAAAACCTGAAACAAATATATTGCTCGTTTATAACGGCGTCCCTAATTGCAATACTCCTGCTGCCAGGCTTTTTTGAAGCCAGTCGCATACGGTGGAGCCATATCGCTCGCCGTTTGCGGTTTTGTTTGCCACGAAGAACCGCAAAAAGCTTGCCCCCCTTGGCAATGCTATTCGAACATCCAACAGCACAGCAAGCCGGCATCGTGCCGCAGCCGAGCGCGTCTTCAAAAATGTAAAAAGCCTACGATCACGCACAGCGCACACGTGTCCCGGTGTTTCTACGCTCACTAACGGCGCCGTTTTCCCGCGATAACTAAAGCCGCGCGGGTTATTCGTCACGTGTGAAGCCTCGTCCAATGGGAGAGCGGAAAACGGCGAAGAAGTCAGGAGAGGGGTAGAGGGCGGGGAGGAAATTCTCCTTTCCTATTTGTACAATGGTTTGCGCTACCTTGGGAACATACAGGGACCTGATGTTGCCGCGCTTTCTGGCGCCAGCGTTTTGACAGCGAGTGTGCGCGGTCATCCAGTGTGATGTGTTCATGTTTTCTGTGCGCGCTGACGCCATGCTTGTTAATTTAGTTAGCAAACGAATATTTCCCAGTTGATATGGCCGATAAAACTACTATCCTTGCATCGTATAGCTGTCTACTAATTTGCTGTCGCAATCGATGCTTCGCCTTTGGGGCGAAACTGCGGCTCTTTCTTACGGAAAGGCTATGCTATGCAGCTATGCGGTCGATAAATGATAACGCGATATCAATTAGGATAATTCCAACGGAAGTCAGCTCTTTTTTGTAGAGTTTTCTGCTACATACATGGTTAAATACTGAGCGTCAACTCTCTCGTGCCCAGTTTGGTTGATTTCTGGAAAGATCGGTACCGTACGCGCACAGACAGATAGCAGTGCAAAACTCTGGTGCAGTGCCATTGATATAGACCTATAACAAAGTAGTGATGAGGCAAGCTGACTATTGTTCTTAATTCTATGGAATGACGTTAGCATTCCAAAAAAATTTAATTATGGGGTTTTACGTGCCAAAACCGCGATCTGATTGTGAGGCACGCCGTAGTGGGGGACTTCGGAAATTTGGACTACGTGGGGTTCTTTAACACGGGTGTTTTCGCATTTCGCCCCCATCGAAATGCGGCTGCCGCGAGTGGGATTCGATCCCGCGACGTTAGCATTCCAAACATTCTTTTAAAATTGTTAAGGTCGCATTACTCGCGTATGCGGCAAATAATTATTCCGCAAAGAACACAATTCGAATGGTGAGTAGGTCGTCTTCTGCATTATTTATTGTTTTATGCCTGCAAACAGTGTCAACATGGCAGCAAACTAATGCCGCACTAATGTGTGGAAATCTGAAACAGTTTTCTTATACAACATTTTTGAAAATAGCCTTTTGTGCCTAGTATAGCCTAGGTGCCTAGTATAGCTGAGTATTAAAGATTTCCATGAGTTCATTTATACTGGCTGTTGGGGCGCTGCTTTAAGACGTGTTGGGGTGGCGACCTCGTGGTGTGAATTGAGGCTGCCGTGGTATCGACTAAAAGATTAGAGGGGCGCGGCACACGGTAGTGTATCGGAGGCGCTGAAAGCACTGGCAAAAAGCTCATTCAATCGATGCATAATTTATTGCACTTTTCTTTCGACCACGCCTATAGGTGTGCGTAGAAAGAAACAGGAGACGTGGTCAAGATTGGAGGCTAGCATTCATTCAGTGAAACAAAACTGACAGCAGCCCCTTTCCGTTCAAATACCAGAAAAGAAGAAAAAAGACGCAGCAAGCTTCCCAGAGGTAAACGTAAATGCCGAAAGGGTTCCCCGTTCATAGCAGCCAGTCGCTCGTATGTCGCAGTATCGCGTCACGGCACCTGTCGCGCTGGCTTTGTTTCCGTCGTCAGGACCGAATTGTTCTCTTTAAGGTAATTCGTTTACTAAACAGCTCGAAGCGGCTATGTGCTCCGATTTCGTTTTTTTTTATTTATTTATATTTATATTTATTTATATACAATACCTACAGCGCCCTCTAGGGCATTATTGTAGGGGGGAACATCAGAAATAAGTCACAAGACATATACTATAAGTTAGGCAAATGATGCAGCATATAAATCATCTAAATACCTATGCACTATTTCAATAAAAAGCAAAAACAAAAACTAATATACAGTAAATATTACTATACAGTACTAATATTCAGTAAAAAGCAAGAACAAAACTAATATACAAAGATGAACAAGCATGTCACGCACAGACAAAAGAACATCTAAATATAGCGATCTCGGCTAACATCGTTGGGAATAATCAACAAAAGGGATAAAACATGCAAGAACAAGCAATATTGCACTCATATTAACACGTGGTTCTGTAAAGCCGTTAGAAAGTATGTGGGAGGGGCAGTAGCAATTTGTGCAGGTAGACCGTTCCAGTCGTGCACGGTTCGTGGAAAAAAGCTGTATTTGAATGCGTTTATTCGGCAACTGTATTCGCGTGCCTTTAGTGGGTGGTCAGTGCGGGCGGAAATGTAGCTGGGCTCCTTTATGTATTTCTCTTTTTGGATGCCAGTGTTATTGTTTAGAACATTATAAAAGAAAGAGAGTCTGAGGTATTTTCGCCGGTTTTCAAGTAACGGCCATCCCAACTTGTCGCGCAAACCAGAAGACCTCTTTTGAAAATTATAGTCGCCAGATACGAATCTGGCAGCCCGTTTTTGGACGCGCTCAAGTTCTTCAACGTTGAGCTTTGTATGCGGGTCCCAGGCGGCGCAAGCGTACTCGAGTATAGGACGAACACTTGAAATATATAAAGTTTCCTTTAGCTTAACGGGAGCATCCTTAAAGTTACGTCGGAGGAAGTTTAATGTGCGGCTGGCTTTCGCTGCGATATAGTTGACATGTGTATTCCAAGATAAATCAGTGGAAAAAATGACTCCTAAGTACTTATAAGTTGAGACAGCAGATATTTCTGTGCTACCAAGGAAGTAGTCTGCTTGAAGGAAATGTTTCTTTTTCGTAAACCGGACCAGATTACATTTCGAGAGATTCAGCGCCATATTCCATTTTTGGCACCAAGAGTACACGGAGTTGAGGTCATGCTGTAGTGTAACTGCGTCTGCTTCAGAGGATATGGTGCGGTAGACACAGCAGTCGTCAGCGTAAAGTCGAACGGTACTTGAAATGTAGTCACTAAGATCGTTTATAAATATCAAAAAAAGAAGAGGGCCTAGAACCGACCCTTGCGGAACACCAGAGGTCACACCCACACTTACTGAACTAATACCGTCACAAACTACGCACTGTTTTTTTTCCATGAGGTACGCTTCAATCCAGGTTAGGAGTGTAGTAGGAATATTCAAAAGTGAAAGCTTCTGCAGTAATAGGTCGTGACCAACTAAATCGAAGGCTTTCCGAAAATCTAGAAAAATACAATCAACCTGACCGGCAGAGTTTAAGGAAGCGGAAATATCATGGGTAAATTCTACAAGCTGTGTTTCACATGAGAAACCTGACCTAAATCCATGTTGTGTTGGACAGAAAAAATTATTGTTTTGTAGATGGCTGATTAACTGAGTATAAATGACATGTTCTAGTATTTTGCACGACACACTCGTCAAAGATATAGGCCTATAGTTGCATGTTTTACTTCTATCACCACTCTTATGTATGGGAACAACATTGGCACTTTTCCAGTCATGAGGAAGTTCACCATTCTCTAAAGATTTTTGAAACAACACAACTAGATACGGGGCAACAGAAGCAGCACAATTTTTCAGAATGTAATTTGAGATGTTGTCGGGCCCCGGAGCAGATGTAAGTTTAACTTTCTGTAATAACAGCATAATTCCCCGTTGAGAAATTGCTATATCATCCATTCTTGTCAGGTTGCTTGAAGTTTGGAAGGGAGCGTGTCTTGTTTTTTGACTGGAAAACACCGATTGGAAATAGAGATTGAAACAGTTCGCTTTTCCGCTTGGATCCTTGCCATAATCAACTCCATCTAGTATCTCAGGTAAAGTGACACCGGTGTTTTTGTTGCTTTTAACATATTTCCAGACTTCCTTCGGGTTTGTCTTTAATCTCTGCCCTAGTGTGCTTAAGTATGCCATTTTTGCTTTCCGTATTTCCTTGGATAGGTTTTTGGTTTGTTTTTTCATCTCCGAGTACAGATTTAGTGCCGGCGAATCACAGTATCTACGAAAGAGGCTTTTCCGTCGGTTGACCATCACTCGCAGCTGCCTATTCATCCAACGCTTATCATCACGACGCTTAGCTGAAATGAAGCGGGACGGGATGAACGTGTGTGTCAGAGATAAGATTTTAGTTTTAAACAAGTTCCAGAAGGAATCAACATTCATAGACGGTCCGTGTGAAAGAAACTCGGGAAAAAACGCATCAAGTTCCGATGATAACGACGCATAATCCCCTTTTTCGTAAAAATAGACTTTGCGGGGTTGCGTGTGCTGCCGCTTCATAACTTTATACGATAATTGTGCTAGAACCACATCATGGTCGCTTATGCCTGGCAGTGTTATTACAGAGGACACTAAGTTGGGGTCATTGCAAAAAAATAAGTCTAGCACATTAGCGCTGGTAGCGCCCAATCTCGTAGGTGTTTCAACAAACTGGAATAATGAATGCGCATTGACCATTTCACGGAACGCAGTATACAGAAGGGATGAAGTGCAAATTACTGGTTGGTAAGACGACCATTCAAATCTTTAACAGCGTATACGCATATCCAGGTGCAGGTAACCTTTCTTTTCCTGGCTTGGACTAAGGAAAAGTGACGTGCTTATGGGCAGGGAATAAAAAAAAGCAGTTCCTACAAAAATACAGAAGGAAACTTCCTGAGAAGTGTCTCGAAGTTTTGATAGTAAAAGAGAGAATGGCCAAACTGTCATCCAGTCATAAAGATATCTCAAAATTCAAAAAAATGAAAACGCAACAACTGTGCATTCATCGCACTGCTCTTGCCGCCGTAATCTTGCGGCTCTTCCTCCCATGGACCGACGAAGGGACTTAAGTTCTCAGCTAGTGGGGAAGCAGACGCTTGGTTCGCCTATTTGTGACGCCGCACGGCAGCACAATGCATAGCGGGCACTGCGAAGAGAAGTTGGAACGATGAGCTCTCTGTCTGGTTTCTTCGCGTCTCGTTAGTTTTCTACGATGGGTATCTGCAGAATGACGCATCGTTAAGCGCAACGTACGGAGAGTGGTCCTTCATGCGCATACATTATTTCGTTAAGAGAGAAAAACAAATCATTCAGGCGACTCGCCGGGAGCTTATAAGTGACTTCAAAACTATTTTCAAACTCCAGTCTGTTGTGCGCAGTAGCGTTAAACAAGTCATCGCCAACGCGCCGTCGAGTCATAAAATTCTGCTGGAGAGCAAACGGGCTTTAATGAAGGCCGCAGTCTTTTGTTTCCGAGTGCACGAGCCCGTAATGCTGGAATAAAATATTCCAACGCTTCCGAAGCTTGAGCTGCTCCCCTTCGGTGCTGACTCCAAAGCAAAGTCGTTCCAGCAATTCATAAACACGCCTAGCGTCTTTCTTGCACTGAGCGAAATCTGTCTTTCTTTCCTTCGGATGCACACACGCGGCAATTTTACAAATGAACACTTGGCTCTCTGTAGCTGTGAAAATTTGTCCTTTAGCCATTCCAGCAGCATGGCGCCGAAGTGCGAGATGGAAACGCCTCGTCTTCTGCGTCTGTAGCGGCCTGCACGAACTGAATGTAGCGCAAACAAAAACACTTGAGCCTCCTAAAACGAGCTCTCCTTCAAGAAATGCCATTTCTCGCGATCAAATAAATAAAAAACATTTTTAGGCAAAAGTGCGCTGCATAACGACAGTAAAGCAAGCTCCACGACTGCGAGTGAATGTGCGGCATCTGGCTAGAAATCATCTCACTTGCCTTTGCGTCCCAAATTGTTTTGTAAAGAGAGCGTCAGCAGGTACTGAAGGATATCAGGAGCGTCCACAGTGTGACAAGAGAAGCGCTGACACTTCTATACGGGGGCTCCGGTACCGGGGGGCAGTGGGCGCGACTGGTTCTAAATCAGGGGGGGCATGCCCCCACACTCAAAGCTGTTCCGACTGCCTCCCCCCCCTCTTCTCCCCTCCCCCCACCATCGGGTATAGCAACTCATTTAAAGGGTACTCCATTCCTTCAACAAGCGAAACAAAATTTTCTGGAAGCTTATGACTTCTGAGGTTCTCTTTGTCGGTGCTTTTTTTTTTTTTTTGCGTCGAGAGCACTGCCTGTTTTCGCCTGGTCCAACGTATCTTCCATCCTGAAGTGCTCTGGAGGAGGGGAAGGCTGGCGCTCTATTCTGCAGCCCTTGCAGGAGCACTTGTCAGCGTCACGACTTTAGGATGCCTCTCGTTCTCTGCCTTTTTCCTTGCCCCTATCTAAGCCCACGAAAAGGAAAAAGATAACAAAGGTTGGTGGAAGTCTGTTACTAGAAAAGCACGATGTAAATCAGACTGCAGCTGTCATTTCTCGGTATATGCGCTTCGTCAGTGGTCGTTTATATACATATATATCACATCTTGCCCGCTTTAAGCAAGTTCTTGTGTGTCTCACGTACGTCAGCTGGGTTGGAGCTCAATTTGAAAAAAATAAAACGTAATTTTGGTGCCTGTATAAGCTTACGATCCTAGGCCACGTCGTCTCGAAAGAGAGAATTCTGCCAGATGCTGCCAACCTTAGCGCCGTTGCGGAGTACCCCACGCCCACTACTCACTCTGAAGGAACTACGGAGCTTCATCGGTTTGTCTTCCTATTTCCGGCGTTGCAACCGTAATTTCACTCGTCATCGCCCCCTTGACACAGCTTGTTACTGGCATGTTTGGCCCCTCGGCTTGGATTTCTGATTGTGACGACTCATTGTGACGCTATCATGCGTGTGAATCTCAGTAGGCGCATTGGGATCGCAGTATCGCAGTTCTGGAGGGGACGACGCCAGCTCCTCACGTCCCCTCCAGAATTGCGATACTGCGATCCCAATGCGCCTACTGAGATTCACACGGATGATAGCGGTGCCAGACTTGGCCCCATTCTCTTCCAACGCAAGGATGACTTTCACGAGTACGTTGTCGCATATGCCAGACGTACCCTAACGAAGGCAGAATGTTTCAATGGAAAAAGAATGTTTGGCGATATTTTAGGCAATCGGAAAATTTCGAACTTTGTGGCCGTCACTTTGACGTTGTATGTCACTGACCGCCATACCTTATGCTGGTTATCGTCCTTCAAAAAGACCTCAGTGGCCGCCTCGTTCGTTGAGCTTTACGCCTTCAAGAGTACGACATACGTGTCATTTATCGCTCTGGACGCAAACATTCAGATGCCGGCGCCCTATCCCGTTCTACGCTGCCTTCTGCCCCTGTTCGCTCACAAACTTTCGCCTGCAATTTGTCAGCTCTTACCAAAGACATGACGGCCGAGCAACATAAAGATCTCCGGATCTCTTCACTGCTGGACTTCCTCTCTCACCGACAACCTGTGTCTATCTCACGCACCGTTCGTCATCAAGCTCTACGCTTTGCCATCAGCGAAGATATGTTGTATCGACGGAATTACCTCACCGCTGGCTGTAGATGGCTCCTCGTTATTCCCCGTCATCTGTGCTCACACATCTGCGCAGCTTTTCACGATGACCCTTAATACGGCCACGCTGGCGTTTTCAAAACACACTCCCATCTTTGTATTCGGTAGTACTGGCGAGGCACGTACAGATTCGTTCGCCAATACGTCAATTGATGCCCTACGTGTCAACGCCGTAAGACCCCTCCTCAGAGTTCCTTAGGTCCCCTGCAACCTTTACCCTGCCCTGCCAGACCATTTGACCGTGTTGGTATTGATCTTTCTGGCCCCCTTCCAAGCACACTTTATGGTAACCGGTGGATCATTGTTGCCGTAGACTACCTCACACGGTGTGCCGAAACATCTGCACTACCGGCTTTCACTACCGCGAAAGACGTCGCTTGCTTCCTGCTTCGATCACCACCTAATTCTGCGACACCGTGCAACACGGGAATTACAAAGTGACCGTGGCTGCAACTTTATCTTCAATGCCATCGAGGCCCAGCTAACGGAGTGTAACATCATTCACCGCACCGGTTCTGTCTACCGTCCTCAAATTAACGGCATGGCTGAACGTTTCAATCGTACGCTCGACGACATGCTTGCGATCTTGATGTCCTGGGATCACTCCAATTGGGACCGGGTTCTTCTATTTGTCACTTACGCTTATAACTCTGCCACATAAACTACCACCGGCTTCTCTCCTTTCTTCTCTATGGACGAGAACCTTCCTGCTTCATGGACACCATTCTCACCTACCATCCCGGCGCTTCTGACATGACACCTGTTTCAGAAGCTGCTGCTTATACTGAAGAATGCCGCCAACTCGCTCGATCGTTCACCACCCAAGATCAGTGGCGCCAAAAATCTTGTCATGTCGTTCCTATATAGCGCCCGCTATTCCCCCGGAATGCTTGTTTGTCTTCGGGTTCCGGTCACTCCTCCCGGCCAATCTACAAAGTTTCTATCAAACTACCATGGCCCTACCACATACTGCACCAAACATCACCTGTGAACTCTGTCATCGAGCTGCTCGAGCCGTCTTCTGATCACCGCTGCCAAGGGCGCAATAGTTCATGTAGCAAGGATTAAACCATGGGACAACGCGCCGATACTGTCTTTTCCCTAGGTCGCCAGGATGGCTCCTTGCTGTGGGGGGAGTGATTGCATTGGAGATTATCGGCGGCGGCACGGTGAAGTGTGGAAGAGGACGACGAAGAAATAGGGTGCGCAGTCGGTGTCCAGCGGAGACTGCCACGTTTCACTGGTCTTCTGTCAGGCGCGCTGCAGACTTAGAACAACCCGTGGTTGTATATGTATATATATATATATATATATATATATATATATATCATCAGCCTACATTTATCTCCACTTCAGGACGAAGGCCTCTCCCTGCGATCTCCAATTATACCCCTGTCTTGCGCTAGCGTATTCCAACTTGCGCCTGCGAATTTCCTAACTTCATCATCCCACCTGGTTTTCTGCCGTCCTCGACTGCGCTTCACTTCTCTTGGCATCCATTCTGTAACCCTAATGGTCCACCGGTTATCCATCCTACGCATTACATGGTCTGCCCAGCTCCATTTCTTCCGCCTAATGTTAACTAGAATATCGTCTATCCCCGTTTGTTCTCTGATCCACACCGCTCTCTTCCTCTCTCTTAACGTTAGTCGTAAGATTTTTCGTTCCATCGCTCTTTGTGCGGTCCTTAACTTGTTCTCGAGCTTCTTTGTTAACCTCCAAGTTTCTGCCCCATATGTTAGCACCGGTAGAATGCAATGATTTTACACTTTTCTTTTCTACGACAGTGGTAAGGTCCCAGTCAGGATTTGGCAATGCCTGCCATATGTACTCCAACCCAATTTTATTCTTCTGTAAATTTCTTTCTCGTGATCAGGTGCCCTGTGAGTATTTGACCTAGATAAACGTACTCCTATACAGACTCTAGAGGCTGACTGGCGATCCCGAATTCTTGTTCCCTTGCCAGGCTATTGAACATTATCTTTGTCTTCTGCATATTCATCTTCAACCCAATTCTTACACTTTCTCGATTAAGGTCCTCAATCATTTGCTGTAATTCATCTCCAATGTTGCTGAATAGGACAATGTCATCTGCAAACTGAAGGTTGCTGAGATATTCGCCGTTGATCCTCACTCCTAAGCCTTCCCAGTCTAAGAGCTTGAATACTTCTAAGCATGCAGTGAATAGCATTGGAGAGATTGTGTCTCCTTGCCTGACCCCTTTCTTGATAGGTAACGTTCTACTTTTGTTGTAGAGAACCACGGTAGCTGTGGAATCCTTGTAGATATTTGCTAAGATATTCACGTATGCCTCCTGTACGCCTTGATTACGCAATGCCTCGATACGCAGTGCTGGTACGCAATGCGATACACAATGCTGGTATCTCTACTGAATCAAATGCCTTTTCATAATCTATGAAAGCCATACAGAGAGGTTGATTGTACTCCAGAGATTTCTCGATTACCTGATTGATGACATGGATATGATCCATCGTAGAATATCTCTTCCTGAAGCCAGCCTGTCCTCTTGGTTGGATGAAGTCAAGTGTTGCCCTGATTCTATTGGAAATTAGCTTGGTGAATATTTTATACAATACTGAAAGCAAGCTAATGGGTCTATGATTCTTCCATTCTTTAACGTTTCCCTTCTTATGAATTAGTATATATATATATATATATATATATATATCTTTATATAAACAGGGTGTTTCAGCGAACACTTTCAAAAATTCTTAAAGTTTACCTGGGGCAGATAGCCCAATTCTAGTTAATGAGCCGGTCTACTCGAAGCGGCGGACATTACTTGCTCAAAAAATTGAAATGCATAATCGACTAGTTAATAAAAATTCACTAATTAAGTAATTAAGTTTTAAACTTATTACCTGATGGCCCATATTGTAATCTACAAATTGTAGCTGTGGAGTTCGCAAGACAGATCCACTTGGAACGAATTGTCTGCATGACACCAGTTTCGGGATATTAATTCCCGAACTTTGCGGAAAAATGCATTGGCGTCCCAGTTAATTTTGTGCGTCAATGCATAAAGCGACGTTATGTTAAGAAACTATCTGGAACGAAAATGCATTTTTTCGCAAAGTTCGGGAATTAATATGTCGAAAGCGGTGTCATCCCGGGAATTCATTCCAAGTGGATCCGCCTTGCAAACTCCACGGCTACAATTTGTAGATTACAATATGGACCATCAGGTAATTAGTTAAAAACTTAATTAGTGAATTCTTATTAATTAGTTGATTATGCATTTCAATTTCTTGCGCAAGTAGTGGCCGCCGCTTCGAGTAGACCAGCTCATTAATCAGAATTGGGCTATCTGCCACAGGCAACCTTAAATAAATTTTGAAAGTGTTCGCTGAAACACCCTGTATATAGATATATTGTAACGGCGTGGGATCGACGAGTACGTGGAGCAGCACCAACAAATGCACCTTATCAATCGTAAAAAAAACCTTTTCTTCTTCGCCTCCACGCTTAAAAACTCGAGCTACTTTACCCTCGTCTCCGCTGGCACGTACCCGCGGCAACATAGTTGTTCTATTGGCTCCCCTCGTAGAAACAAATTATCGGTCCTATGATAGAGGCTTGGAAAACAGCGATAAAGTGCGCAGTCTTGTCAGTCTTCACAGTACGGCTTCATACGAAGCACGTGAACGACCTCGAGTAAATGCCATCGGTGCTTTCAACAGTGAGAACCGTCTGGAACGACTTCGTCGTTGCCGTCACTTATGCGTCGGAGAACTATGTAGGACCCGAAGTATCTGCGCAGGAGCTTTTCAGAAGGCCCTCGCCGACGAATGGGTGTCCAGGCCCACACTTTATCGCTGATGATGTATGTTACGGGTCTGTGCCGAAGATTGTAGCGTCTGGCGTCACAGTGCCGTTGTTCGTGGATTCGCCAACGCGCAAGCTGCCTACCTGCTTCTGCTCGTTGTGGATCTCTTCATCACCTATCTCGTTGTCATCCAATTCATAATGTAGCATTGCGTCTAATGTTGTCGTAACCTCACGGCTGTATACGAGACCGAAGGGTGTCTTGCGAGTGGTCTTTTGACGAGCCGTATTGTACGCGAAGGTGACATAAGGTAAAATCTGGTCCCAGTTCTTGCGCTCTACATCTACGTGCATGCTTATCATGCCAGCCAGTGTCATCTTGAGTCGTTCCGTCAGCCCATTTGTT
The DNA here is from genome assembly GCF_013339745.2 of Dermacentor silvarum. Taxonomy (NCBI): domain Eukaryota; kingdom Metazoa; phylum Arthropoda; class Arachnida; order Ixodida; family Ixodidae; genus Dermacentor; species Dermacentor silvarum. The sequence goes on along the minus strand of NC_051156.1, from coordinate 14,959,861 downwards.
TGAGGGTGATAGGCCGTTGTCGTCCGGTATGGTATGGTATGAAAAACTTTATTGAGGCTCTGCAGAGCGTGTCTCAATACGCAGCGGGCCACTCCCACGTAGGGACTAGAAGACCACTTAAACGTAGGACGAAGTCCAAAACCTTGGCTATGAATGTAGTACCTGTGTCCGTGTCGACTACTGCGGGAGCGCCATGCCTTAAAACGACCAATTCAAGAAAAAATCGTGCCGCTTCATGTGCTGTTCCGCGTCGCAGAGCACCTGTTTCGGCATATCTAGTGAGATAATCAGTAGCGACGGTTATCCACTTATTGCCGGTAGTAAACGTTGGGAAGGGGCCCAGAAAATCCATGCCTACTTGTGCAAATGGTGTGGCAGGTACTTTAACAGGGTGCAGTAGGCCGGCTGGCTTGACGGGAGGCGGTTTGCGACGCTGGCAATCCATGCATGTCTGAACGTATCGTTCACGAACGGCAGCAAGTCTCGGTCAGTAGTAATTCTGCCGAATCCGTGCCAGTGTGCGAGTGTAGCCCAAGTGCCCAGCGGTCGGCTGGTTGTGGCAGGCAAGTTAGATTTCACGTCGAAGCGATGAGGGAACAACAAGTAAGTAGTTGCTGCCACTAGGTGGGAAGTTGTCCTTGTAGAGTACGTTGCTGCGCTAGCAGTACGACGCCAGCCCTCTTGCAAATATCCTCGGCACGCTGTTGGTTCGTACTTCCAGCTAATTAATCAGCGGCAGAAATTCAATGTCATCGCGTCACTGGCGTGAAAACTCGGTAGTGTCCACCGGTACCAGAAAGATCGTACGCGTCGTTCGTCGTCTTGTGCTGCCGTCTCAACAGGAGACCGAGAAAGGCAGTCGGCGTCTTCGTGCCGTTTGCCCGACTTGTATGCGACAGTAAAGTCGACTCTTGGAGTCGAAGACTCCAGCGTGTGAGCCGGTCGGAAGGATCTTTCAACTTAATGAGCCAGCATAGCGAATGGTGATCGCTAACAATGGTGGAAGACCGACCATACAAATACGGACGAAATTTCAGAACAGCCCATATCATCGCGAGGCATTCTTTTTCAGTGGCGGGATAGTTAGACAATACTCGGGACAGTGTCCTACTGGCGTAAGCGATCACCTTTTTTCTGTCGTCCTGCCATTGTACGAGCACCTCCCCTAGACCGAAATTACTAGCGTCTGTATGCAATATTGTCGGGACTCCTTCATCGAAGTGTGCTAGCACGGGAGGCGCTTGCATGCGTTGGTGGAGCTCATGAAATGGCCGCTGCTGCTCTTCGCCCCAAGTGAAACGGATATCTTCCCTGGCGAGCTGTGTTAATGACCATGCGATGCGCGCGAAATTCACAATAATATGCACAGAGTCTAAGGAAATGTCGCATGGCCTTTTTGTATGATGGTGTGGGGAAATTAGCGACGGCAGCAATTTTATTCGGATCAGGTCGGACTCCTTGGTTATTGATGACGTGACCGAGGAACTGGAGCCCTTGAATACCAAAATGGCACTTTTCAGGCTTCAACGTCAGTTCGGCACAGCGTATTTCTTCAAAAACAGTTTGCAGCCTTCGCAAGTGCTCGTCGAATGTTGCGGAAAAGACAATTACGCCATCCAGATACACCAGGCATGTTTGCCTGGTGTATGTTGTTGAATTGTTGAAAGTTAGCGCTCGTCCCGTGTTCTTCCTCGTCCTTGTGTCGTTTTAGCGCTATGAATCCCAGTTAAGATTACAATGACCCACCAACACGCCCAAACTTCTTCCCTGCTAATGTTTGCCATTTGAGGTCAAAGAGCTCAGCGTCCATTAGACGCTGAAATGCTGCTGGAACCGAACACAAACCGAAGGGAAGTACCTGAAATTCATGAATTCCATCAAGCGTCACAAATGCGGTTTTCTCACGGTCTCACTCATCCACTTCGATCTGCCAATAACCGCTTTTCAAGCTCGAGCGTCCGCGGCAAGAATCAAACACCTGTTGTGGACATGTCCTGGTCTAAACCAGGTACGACGGCGCTACCTGCAAACAGTGGGCCTTCATCCTACGTGATCACTGGACTATGATTCATGGCTCTATGGAAGCAACCATCGAGCACTATTGCTTTTCATCGCAGAAACCGGCCTACATTTATAGATATTTAATGGTTTATGCCGTTGGGCGAACTTTCGAAATAAAAAAAAAGTTCATTGAGCAAAAGTGGCACGCGTTTCGCCACTGTAGTCGGGTACAACTTTAGAAGGCAGCGGCATTTGTCCCTCAAAGGCGGATGTACATGAGCCTCCACCAATAGGCGCGCACTTCAGTTGACGTCATGAGCCGGACGGCCGGTGACCCTGCCGACGGAGAACATGCCTAACATGGCCGCCCTCGCTTCGGACTGGGCCGAGTCGCGTCAGCTGTGTGCGTCTCCCTTCGTCAGAGCAAATTCGAATTGTTTGTGGTGGTCTGTCATGCCGGAAATATTATTGCGAGCTTACGATGCACAATTTGTGCCGCGTGCGTTTGTTCTGAGCCGTGAGCCAGCGAAGAAAGACTGCAACGAACATCGGCGACGCTGTGCTGCGCTTCGTCTGGAAACAGGATCCCGCGGCGACATACCGCTGCAAACAAACATCGCGCGTGTTTGTTCCATGGTGTTTTGTTTTGCTCCTAAGTGAAGTTACGACGAGGAGAGTTTGCCAAAGACTGGTACCTACTGTGAGCGGCGGGTGTGTTTGTGTACTGTGCCCATGCGTTTCTCGTCGGACGGGGCGAAGTGATGGAGCAAAACCATTATCATGATAAATGAGAAAAGCGTGCGCGGATGAAACCAACCTACGGGTTTCTTAACAGAAAATATTTGCGAAAGCAACCTCCAACGCAAAGATTCGTTGCTGCCAGCTCAGCGCGCAAAGTATCGATCGTTGGCAGCAGTGCGATAAGATAGCCGAGCGTCTACCAGCGTCGTTCGAGTGTTGTGTAGCACTGTTGATTGATTGCTTTCCACTAATGCTAACAATCAGTGACTAACACGCGCTGCATGAGCGAATGTCATTCGATTGTTAACGGTCAGGCGTTTGGGATCCGTGTTTGTTTCCTTAATGTCAGCCTCAGTGCTAATATAAAATTATAACTGATACACTGGGGCCGCTACAAGGGAGCTTAGAATGAATTCGCGTCGTTGTGTGGCTTAGAACTCTTCGCTCACTGCACGCCCCAGCTGTAGAATGCCTGCTGTGACACAATTGCGTATAATTTGTGTTGCCAGCGCTCGACTTGCTTTCCGACAACACAGCTTTGCGCTGCTTTTCGATTGCCGTGATATGTCACTACTAAAAAATCCTATGACAGTGAAGGCAACAGAGCCAATATGTACATTAAAAAAAGTACGACACAGTAGGCACAGCTGCTTGTGAACTGACTCCTAATAGTTCTTTACGCGTCTGCGTTAAATGTATGTACGTGTTTTCTTGTGTGTTTGTGTATATTTGTTATTGTCCGATTTTTTGTATTTTAGATCTTAGCTTTCGCGCTCGTGTTTCTTTGCATGTGTGTGAATATGTGACTGCTTCCGTGCGTGTATGTGTTTATTCCTATTTCGGTTCTTTTATTTTTGCGTTTGTTCTTGCAAGCATGCTGCAGCCACGTATTTCTTTACAATTTCATTAACTCGTCTCACTTAAAGCACCAAGTCCTGTGAATAGCAGGGCTGGCCTCTTCGATGTCATTACAGCCTTTCTCTCTCGTCTACCTTGCCTCCTCAGCCTGCTATCTTGCTTTGTATTCTACTACTATTCTGTCCTTTCTTTTTGTGTTGTTGCCGCAACGTGATTAACCAACTTGCGCTAAAGAAAGTTCTATCAGCTGTGACATTGACAGATACAAAATGTTAAAATCATCACGTGGCTTGCACAGTTACTTCGTCTCTTACCCCTGTTAATGTGTTTATGCATCAGTGCATACGGCAGCTTGCCAGAAGTGCACATGAAAGCGTGCCATATTGTGAAACAACACCTTTCTATGTTGTTGCATTCAGTCTGAATAAACAGATGGTTTCGCGGCCCGTCACATGTGGTGGTACACATATATAACATTGTGCAGTGGGGTATTGTTTCCTGTATTGATGCTTTTATCAGTACAAACGCAGTTTTCTAGTGAATGGAGTCCAGCAAAGCAATTGCTGTGAGAGCTTTTGCAACTTTCACCATTTATTACTTCCCCAATATCACTGTCTGAATCTGTCCGTCACTTTGCCTACGGCTTGTAATGAACAAAGTGGCTCACTAAAACACGTTCAACATTGCTGAGCATCTTTCCGGTACGTAAATATCAGAAAAAAATGCTAGCAAAGTTAATCACGTTAATAATTGTGCTTACATTCGCGTTACTTGCCTGAGTCAGATTAATAAAAAAATTGGCTATGACAACACTTCAATTTCCAGTGCAGACTGCTAACGTAGCCATAAAGCGTGCTCCGACTACTGCTATTTCACTATGGGGCGCGTCAAACTCGACGGTGGCGGCCTGAATGAGCATTTTCGGCCTCACTCAGCTAATGATGTTTTATATTTGTTCTCATATTTGCATTACTTGTGTGAGCCAGATAACCAAAATCAACAATGCAACCTCACGAATGTGCTTTGGCGTGGAAGCTGCTAACAGTGGCTGTCAGTTTCGTGTTGACTTCTGTTATTATTGCGATAGCAATTATATGGACACTTCAACCGGATTTCTGCCGTCGGCGTCGTCGTCGTCGTCGCCGTCGCCGTCGCCGTGACGTTCCGTATAGATAAAATCTTCGCCGCGCGCCGTATGCCCCAGCGGAAGCGTGGGGGGACGCGCGCTATCACGGAGAGCGAACACACTCAATCTCCCACGCGCAAGCAAGGAAGCGGAAAGCCAGCGCCGGAGGGAGCAGGGGGGGGGGGGGGGGGCCCTTCTCTGCCAACAACCGCGCTCGTCGCTCCGCACAGTCTCTTATCTCTCCCACGCGCAAGCCAGGAAGCGGGAAGCCAGCGCCGGAGGGAGAATGGGGGGGGGGGGGGGGGGGCGCACTTCTACGCTTCCAACAACCGCGCTCGTCGTTCGTTCGACCGCACCGTCTCTTATCTCCACACGGCTCCGACCTTTATGCCGCTCAGTTTCCGTTGGTAGAGCGCACGTACCTTCGCCCGCGCGGGCGAAGGTACGTTGCGCTGCCAGCGTTTTGACAGTCGTTGGCTGCAGTCATTCAGTGTGATCTATTCATGTTTGTTTGTGCGCGCTCACACCACGCTTGTTCATTCAGTTAGTAATAGTCGGGCCACATTTTCCAACGCACGCTACACATGCAATGCTGCCCAGATCGGCAGTGCAGCACTACAGGTGTGTCCCTTCGCACGCGCTGCCCACGGGAAGCGCTTCTCATCAACACCACCGTTTCACACGCGCCTTCTCGTGGTCATCGAGTCTCTCTTCATGTCGGTCTACTTACGCCGCAGCACACCTGCTTACTTAATCAGCTCATGTTTACTACAATTCATATTGCTACCAAGGCCGCTCACCTTACTTCGTATGACATTGCTGTGTTGCTATCGCATTCATTGCTTCGCCCTTAGGGCGAAACTGTGACATTTTTTTCACCAGCACTGGCTATGACATGACTGTGATTTCCAGTGCAGACTGCTAACAGTCATAAAGCGTGCTCTGACTACTGCTATTTCGCTATGTGGCGCGTCAAACTTGACGGTGGCGGCTTGAATGAGCATTTTGGGCCTCACTCAGCTTATGATGTTTTATATTTGTTCGCATATTTGCATTACTTGTGTGAGCCAGATAACCAAAATCAACAATGCAACCTCATGAATGTGCTTTGGCGTGGAAGCTGCTAACAGTGGCTGTCAGTTTCGTGTTGACTTCTGTTATTTCACCAGCACTGGCTATGACATGACTGTGATTTCCAGTGCAGACTGCTAACAGAGTCATAAAGCGTGCTCTGACTTCTGCTATTTCTCTATGTGGCGCGTCAAACTCGACGGTGGCGGCCTGAATGAGCATTTTGGGCCTCACTCAGCTAATGATGTTTTATATTTGTTCGCATATTTGCATTACTTGTGTGAGCCAGATAACCAAAATCAACAATGTAACCTCATGAACGTGCTTTGGCGTGGAAGCTGCTAACAGAGGCTGTCAGTTTCGTGTTGACTTCCGCTATTTCACCAGCACTGGCTATGACATGACCGTGATTTCCAGTGCAGACTGCTAACAGAGCCATAAAGCGTGTTTCTATTAGTGCTATTTCACTATGTGGCGCGTCAAACTCGACGGTGGCGGCCTGAATGAGCATTTTGGGTCTCACTCAGCTAATGATGTTTTATATTGGTTCTCATATTTGCATTACTTGTGTGAGCCAGATAACCAAAATAAGCAATGCAACCACATGAATGTGCTTTGGCATGAAAGCTGCTAACAGAGGCTGTCAGTTTCGTGTTGACTTCTGCTATTTCACCAGCACTGGCTATGACATGACTGTGATTTCCAGTGCAGACTGCTAACAGAGCCATAAAGCGTGTTTCGACTTCTGCTATTTCACTATGTGGCGCGTCAAACTCGACGGTGGCTGCCCAAATGAGAATTTTGAGCACGCCAACGATTATCAGGGTTATCAATTGTGTTTCAATTCAGATATGCCAGCATTTAAATGTGTTTCTATGCCACTTATTAAATCGAGCACGATGTGTGCAGGACGTTGCTTATCAGAACTGAGCTTCTATTATAAGGAATACGCCATAAATGGAACTACTTATTTATTTGAGAGGTCACGGAATGGATGGTTGGTTGTTGCGAACCCACCGGCAAAATTTTGGTAGCCCTAATAAGGGCTGTTCTTTCGTTAATAAGAAGCCGTTATGCTTCGTCGAGTGGCTCAATGCCAGACAGCTCGCAGTCGGAGTCACTTTCTTCAGTGTCATCTTCACCCAGCTGGATGATGATGGGTTCAATGTGCTCACTCCCAGACGTGTCAAGTCAGAACTTTGCCTCCAAGTCCATCACGTGCTGAATGCTTTTCCTCTAGTCTACCGCCGTTACCTGCTTTATTTTCTCCCTCAAGATGGCGTCGACCGTGGACAGCTTGAAGTCTCTGTTGTTCGCAGCGATGCCATTTTATTGCGATAGCAATTAAATGGACACTCAAAAGCAGATTTCTGCCGTCGGCGTCGCCGTCGTCGTGAGGTTCCGTATGACGTCAATGGAGATGAAATCGTCGCCGCGCGCCGAACGCTGTATGTGCGAGTGAAAGGGCGCGAGGGGCGCGCGCTTTCACGGGGAGTGAACGCACGGCGGAGAACAAACGCGCTCCCTTAAGGGCTGCAGAAGTAGGTGTCTCCTTCCTCCTTTACAATCACCAAACGCGCCTTCTTCTGACGCGCGAGAGGCCGTGGGGGAGGGGGAGGGAAAGGAGGCGACATTTAGCTGCGGCACCAAGTGCCTATTTATATCAGAGGCTCCGGCAACAGTCACCAACGCCGCACGCATTTTGAGCGAACTCGGGCAAAACGCCGACGGCGTCGACAACAGTTCTGCGTGTTGCCGGTGCTGCTGCATGTCCAAGTTTATACAGCTGATAAAGCTAATATCATTACTCCGTATAGCTCTCTACAAATTTGCTATCGCAATTGATGCTTCGCCTTTCAGGTGAAACTGCGACAACTTTTTTACCTTGGCCCACACAAGCTCAATGGGATTACATTCGCAGCGGTACGGCGGGAGCCTGAGTACAATGCAACCGGCCCTTACAGCTGTGTTGTCTGCGATGTAGCTCAGAAAGCGTGACTTTACAGACGCCACCAGCTCAAGCAGCTGCTTCTTTATCATCCTTTCACCGTAGGTGATGTTGTGAGCCACTCCTGTATCTTTTACTTCTTCCAGGCGGTCATCGGCAATTTCTCTTCTCGCCGGCTATGGTAAGATGCATTGTCTAAAACAATGACGCTACCAGCTGGCAACTTCTGCACAACGTCATTGAACCAGCCCTCAAAGCGATTGCCTCGTGGTAGTTTCCTGTCTTTTGACCTCGGAATACATCCAAGCAGTCGTCGACGAAGCCATCCTCGCTGCCGATGGGCGTCACGATCAGGCGCTGACATTTCGCAGAAAGTTGTTTTAGACCCGTCGTCAGTCCATTTGCTCGAGTGAACAGGCGTCCGCGCTTCTTCACCCCTGTGTCTGTCCACACGATTGACTTAGTGCGTCCCGCCGTCACCAATGTCTCGTCCAGGTAGAAGATCTTGCGGCCTTCCGCCCGGTAGCGCTCCACGTCACGGATGTAGCGATGCCGCCAATCGGTGATGTCATCCTAGGTCGATATAAGCAGCGAGTTGCGGCTTCTCTTTTCGTGCTTGAAGCTGATCTCGCCAAGCAGGCGACGCCTTAGTGATGGGAGTTCCATACGCTCCGAGAACTCGGTAGTTATCTTCTCGACCGTCGGTATCTCGTTGCAGCGAAAGAAATCGTGCACACATGACCTCAACGCGCACAACGTGAAGCTGTCAAACTTCGCGCTGCGTCTTCTCTTCTCCGCATTGCTTGGGCGCTTTCGCGAGGGTGTTGTCTGTTTGCCACCCGAAAAATGCGAAGCTTTTACTTCCTCCCTCACCCTGAACACAGTCCTTTCGCTGACCCCGAGCATGTCGGCGACAAACTTGCTCGTGCCTCCACGCTGCGTTCAGGCTCCCTATTACGCCAAAACGCGTAGCAGTGGAAGTTCATGTTGCGTGAATCGCTGTTCAGGATGTGGACGCTCTTGTTCTTGCCGAGGCTCCTTGGTGGTGTGGTCATCGAGGTGACACAAGGCTCGTTCGGCAACAAAGGATCGCGTTCCGATGTCACCTCGCTGGGCTCCATGGCGAAAAACTGGCACGGAATGCCGTGCGCGAACGTGCGCGAACTCACGAGACTGCAGGTTCAAAACCGCAAAAAAAGAAGAAGAAATAATATTTTAAAAATAAGCCTAACACATTTAAAAAATAAGCTTGTGCAAACACACAAAAAGTATATATTGTCACGGGTCAACGCGAACAAGAGACCACACGTTGAACAAGACGGCGGAGCAGCTTCAGAATCACCAGCACAAAAGACATCTTCTTCGTCTTCGAACACCCTGTCCTACTACTCAGAGTCAGTCAATGCATATACTGTCATCGTCATTTAAACGTCTATAGATAGAGTACGCGTCATTTGCTCTCTCTCCAAAAGAGCATCGCCTCGATGCTACACAATAAAGTTCGCTTGGTGAAAACGAAAGTCTCTCGTACAGTCACTCGCTGACGTAGGGCTTCATGCGCACTACGTGCACAAGTTCAGAACGGTGTTGGCGGCGCCTTGTGCAGTGAGGGCTATCTGGAACGACCTCGTATGTGACGTCACTTAGCCGACGCAGCACTTTATAGGGTCCGAAATATCGCCTCAGAAGCTTCTCGGATAGTCCCCGTTTTCGTATAGGCGTCCAGACCCATACTCTTTCATCGGTTTCATAAGTTACAGGCCTATGATGGGCATTATAGCGACCTGCATCGTATGCTTGCTGCTGGTGTCCAGAGCTTCTGAAGTTCTTCGCGAAGAATCTCCCGAATTAGATCACGGAGGGAGTTCTGACTGGTAACGGTCATTGCGGCGGAGTGGATAGGAGTGCTGGTGGGCAAGCGATCGTACTGCCTGCCTCTTAGATGGAGTGCGCGTTCAATACCAGTGGCTTCCTTTATAAAATCAGCCACGGTACTCGGTGGATTGCGCACAAGTCCGGCGAATAGTTCTTCTTTTACGCCACGCATAAGGTAGCGCAACTTCTTTTCCTCAGTCATGTGAGGGTCAGCTCTACGACACAGGCGGGCCATGTCCTCGGCAAACATTGCCACAGTTTCATTTGGTTTCTGGAACCGCAACTCAATTAGTTGCTGGGCACGATCCCGTCGATCAACACTCGCAAATGTCTCAGTGAGCTGATGTTGGAAATCATTCCACGTGGTGATGTTGGCTTCACGGTTCTCAAACCACGTGCGAGCACTACCGTCGAGGGAGAAATAGGCGTGGGAGAGCTTTTGTTGAACAGTCCACCCATTGACCTTGGCAACACGTTCGTACTGGTCAAGCCAGTCTTCAACGTCTTCATGCGCGCCACCGTGAAAGCGATCGGGAACCAGTGGTTGCAGAAGGGTTACCTGGGACGGACTGTGAGTAGAGCTGTCTTCCGGAACTCGTGGAACCTGTGGCGGGCTGGTGGTCGCCATTGACAGAGGTAGACAGGGCTCGGAAGAGCGTTCTTGCAGGGGGTTGAGCTCGGGAGCAAGGCCTAGCAACCGCCGACTGAAGCGATGCACAGGAGTTATTGGAGATGGGCTAGATGAACGGCTTCCGGGAGGAGTCTGGATCATAAGGCGGGGTTGTGTACCCAGCACTTCCACCAGTGTCACGGGTCAACGCGAACAAGAGACCACACGTTGAACAAGACGGCGGAGCAGCTTCAGAATCACCAGCACAAAAGACATCTTCTTCGTCTTCGAACACCCTGTCCTACTACTCAGAGTCAGTCAATGCATATACTGTCATCGTCGTTTAAACGTCTATAGATAGAGTACGCGTCAATATGAATCTTATGCTATTAAGCCAGCGACTGCTACGCCCGGTGCCGTCGATCTTGCTCCGTAGCAGATGACGCACAGCGCTGTAGAAGGCACGGAGTTAATTTTCTCTCGCAATCCGGCATGTGCTGTAGCCATTTCCATCATGATAATTTTACCAAACCACTCGTCAAGATACGCAAATCTTATTTATACCGACCAATACACGTTTTAGAAGTAGTCACAATTTTTTTGAGAGGGACTATTTCTTTAGTCGCGGAGGCAATTGGCTGCTGTGCTTCGGTCATCTGGGCGGGGCCTCTCCTGTGTTCTAAAGTTGTACCCGACTATATTTGAAGGAATCCCGGTAGTCGAGGCAGAAGCACAGGCTACTGTCATTTTTTTTTCACTAAAACTACAGGTGATGCCCAAGGACTATTAGATGGTCGAATAACGCCATCTTCCAGCATCGTCTTCACTTAATTTTGTAATGCTTCGCGTTCCTTTGGGGCCACACGATAAAGGTTTTCTCGAATGTGTCGGGCGTCGACGTCGGTAATGATGCGGTCTTTGGTAAGTGGCGTTTGACCAACCGTTGACGCAGATGAGAAACAGCCCTGGTTCTGATTGATGAGTTCAAGAAGGCGGTCTCGCTCAACGGCCGTTAACGTTGGACTAACGGCTACAATTGGCGTAGTTGTGGCGTTTGTAGAGGCCGCCTCCTGATCTAAGTGGCAGTCTTCTATTTGTGTGACGTCGTCGAAAAAACGACAGCAGTGCCTGCAATGATGTGTCGATGCTCCTTACTACAATTCGTCAGCAACAGTTCGGCGCTTCCGTCGATTACACTGATGAGTGCTCTAGCAATGGAGACGCCGCAGTTCAGTGCTACCGCATTGATATGTTCAGCGACCCCACTCCCATTCTACAGGCTGTCACAGTGCACTGGTACGAGAGAGCAACTCCGCGGCAAAAGTATGACTGCCGTCTGCAGCAATACGTAAGCGAGGTTTTAGGTGCTCCTCATGGGGGCCATTATCCGAGTTCGCGGCGAACGTGACAGTTCTGTCGCGGATGTTAATCACGGAGCCGTACTCACGCAGGAAATCCATCCCCAATATAAGTTCCTTACAACACTCAGCAAGAATGACGAGGGTGGCGACGAAGGTTGAACCAGCGATTAACAGTCGGGCCGTGTATTTCCGGACAGGTGTCATCAGGCTCCCTATAGTCTGACAAGCCTCCGGCGGTTCTTACGTCGGGCCCGTGCCATGGCGGCTTCACCTTCCTTAGTTTGTCCGCGAGCTGTAAGCTTATGATTGAAATATGGGAGTCATGGAGTGTCAACAAGAGCGGCTACTTGGTGGCCGTCAATGCGAACGATGAGGTCGGCGCTGACGACGTCAGTTAGTCCGTCGTGTTCGTTGTTGCATTCGTCTTCTTCGTCGTCGTATTCTTTATATCGTCGTTCATCGATAAAGGGGGATAAGGAGAACTTCCAGTACTGAAAACCTCACCCCCGGAGGTCACTGCGTCTAGTTTCCCTAGGGAACCTGCCCCTAGTGACGGCAAAACTGTGACGAGTCGGGGAATTGTAGCGTGCAGGAGATGGAGAAGTAGAATGTGATCTTGGAGTCGTCGTATTTTTGCGGCTGAATGTTCACAGGAGCGTCGTTGTAGGCAAGTCGATCGTCAAACCGAGAATAGGCGTAGTTCGCGGCAAAGCTTGGGTATTGGGCGGCGCGACAGTTGTTCCGTTTGTGGAAAACTCGATAGACGCGTCCAGCTTCGCCACAATGGTAGCACACTGGTCGACGGTTGACGGTACGTTACAAATGGTTTTCCGACGCTGACAGTTCGGCGGCAACTCTCCATGGAGCCAAGGAGAGGCGTGCGTATGTCGAAGATCCGGCATTGTTTGTGCTGGCGTGATCGGCGGGGTCGGTAGAGTCGATGGGGGTGACGATATCGACTCTGTTTGTAGCGTTGGTGATGTCCTAGTTGTGGGTCGATCCCACTTCGTTACACTGGTGGAGGTGCTGGGTACACTTTCATCCCTCATACTTGGCACCCCTTCGCGGAGCTGACGATAGAACCCGGAATCGCCATCGCGCATTGAAACACCGGTCCGCCGGTTCAGTCGCCGCCTGCTAGGCCTAGCGCCCGAATCCACCCCCCTGAAAGAAACATCGAGAAATCGTTTGCCTCTTACAACTACCATGGCCACCGTGGCTCTATCGCAAGTCACACTGCAGGATCCTATGGTTCCGGAGAGCTTTCATGGCGGTGCTTTTGAAGACGTCCAAAATTGGCTACACCAGTTCGAGCGCGTCGCCAAGTACTACCATAAGACCAGCTCGGAGGACATACTCTCGAGCGTTTATTTCTATCTGAAGGACAATGCTCGTACATGGTATGTCAACCGGGAGAGAAGCTTTGCCACCTGGGACGACTTCTGCACACAGCTGCTGGATACTTTTACAAGCATCGACAGGAGGGAAAATGCGCAGCGTCTCCTTGAAATCCGCATTCAAGAAACGCGCCTGTGTGTCCGTGTCTCCCCTTTTTGTGCTCGTCTGTTTGCGCTGTTACCCAAAGTCTCAAGATGTACCAACTCGCCCAAAAAGAAGTATTGATGAAGTTCATTTCTTATACAGTGGGCCCTTCTTTCTGTGTTTCACCTACCTCTCAGCGCCTGTGTGTCCGTGTCTCCCCTTTTTGTGCTCGTCTGTTTGCGCGGTTACCCAAAGTCTCAAGATGTACCAACTCGCCCAAAAAGAAGTATTGATCAAGAAACCCAATGAGAGCGTTGCTATGTTCTCAGACGACATGGCCTGTCTTTTCCGTAGGGCAGACCCCGACATGCCAGAGGAAAGAATGCTGCGGTATCTCTTGCGGGGAGTGAAAAAAGTAACTGTTTGCAGGCCTGGTGAGAAATCCACCGACAACAGTGGCGGAGTTCACAAAAGAGGCTACAGCCATTGAACGGGCCCTACAGCAACGATACCACCAGCATGCCATGAGCAACTCTGCGGCGAACATTTCCGTACTGCCTGCGAGTATAACGACAAGCCTCTGCGTGAAGTTATCCGAGAGGTTGTGCGAGAAGAGCTTCGGCAGCTCGGATTTGTTATTGCGCCTACTGAACCGGTGCCAGCGTCATCTTTTGTCCCCGGTTTGCGAGAAGTCTGACAAGCTTTTTCATCGCCAGACCGAGGTAACGCGCCGCGGCGCCTTACTTATGCGCAGGCTGTTCGCCATCCAATCAACTAAACTTCGACGCCGTTGACACCCACAACTATATATACATATATATATATATATATATATATATCATAAGAAGCCAACGAACATTGACACCAAGAACAACATGGGGGAAAGTACTTGCACACACTAATTGAATTAAAGGAATGATAAATTAATGGAAGCGAAAACGGATGAAAAAACAACTGTCGGCAGGTGGGGAACGCACCCACGTCTTCGCATTACGCGTGCGATGCTCTCACCATTGAGCTCTACCTGATGATATAAAAAGACTGTTGCGAGATTTTCCTGTATCCCTTGAAAAAGGTCGGTCCACCGACCGAAACTGTTGGGTAAATAATAAACCTAAGATAACCGCGAAGTTGTGCTTCTGATTTTCCTATATATATAAGGAAGCGAAGTGCGTTATGCAGTGCTTCACTGACATTGCGGCTGAGGAACCGACCTTCTTCGGAGCACAATTACGAAGGCGGGGCCCTCGGTGAAGCGCCAGTAAAGCACTTCATAATTCATAATGTACGTGGCTTCCTTGTTTTCAATCAGGGCTTTTGGACTGACCCGGCCCAACACTGTTTCAACCCATCTATCTATCTATCTATCTATCTATCTATCTATCTATCTATCTATCTATCTATCTATCTATCTATCTATCTATCTATCTATCTATCTATCTATATATCTATCTATCTATCTATCTATCTATCTATATATCTATCTATTTATCTATTTATCTATCTATCTATCTATCTATCTATCTATCAAATATCAGGCGTTACTAAACTCCATGAAACATGTAGTCTACTAACGCCTCATATCTTTACTTTCATTCACTATGTTTGGTCAAACTTACTAGTATTTTCCACCCACCTTTTTGTTGAACTTATTTATTTACTGTGAACATACATTACCAATTCTAGTATTTTACGTGCCAGAACCGCGATGTGATAGGAGGCACGCCGTTGTAGGGGACTCCGAAACAATTTCGATCACCGGAGGTTCATTATAACCACCACTTCAACATAAGTACCGGGGCGTTCGTGGATTTCGCTCCCACTGAAATGTGCCCGCCGTGGCTGGGATCGAACCCGCGTTATTTACTGTGTCTCAGGTGGTTTCTGGAATGTGTCTTTTTATATAGTTACTTAGTTATCCCATCAATGTCAATATTTTTGAACATTACCCCTCTTATGTGATTCCTTGAAAGGTTGCTTAAACAATATGATGATGAAAGAAGAAAAAAGAAACAGTCAGAAATAAAAGGACTTAGGTGGCAAGAACAGTGCTGAACTTAATTTGGCATGAAACAAAAAAATTGGTGTGGTTTAGCTTTGGTTAACCCTGGTTGATAGCGAAAGCTTCACGGCTCTGTCTAGGCCCATTGTCGAGCTGTGGGCGAGGTGTGGTTTCGCAATGATATACAGATATGTTTCCAATGAAAACAGCGTTTATTCATGATTTTTTATGCCTATGAGGAAACTGCGGTGATCAGTAAAGTAGTGAGACTTGGTTGCAACTCGCAGCCTGGCCCAACTCAGCTCGGGCAGCGGCGGCAATATCTCCTTGCAGGGCTCCGTAAAGGCCTAAATATAGTCCGACATAGCGCGAACGCGCTCACAAGTTATGTCACGTTGGCGAGAACAGCGGCTATAGTTTGACCGATGGTGCGACGTACTGGCTCCGCCAACGCAACCAGACGCGCGGCCAATGCGCTCCGACGCGCCCGGCGTCTGATGACGCTCGCCTGCACGCACGCACACACGCGCACCCCCATGCCCTTTCCAGTTAAGGCACACCAAACTAATAATGAATAAAGAACAGTTCGTCTATGACCCGGCAACAGACACCATCAACGAGCATGTGCCGTATGAACCACGAGATAACGGCCGGCATGTAAATTCCCAGCACATGCCCAGTTAGGAAAACGTGAGGGGAAGTGGACGAGAATGATGCGTCGTATCTGTGTTCTGTACTAATATTCGAAGCATCATGAATAAGCGCGCTTCCTTAGCATCTGCCTTAGATACTTGCAATGCCGACATTTTTGTGCTTACCGAAACGTGGCTACATTCACAGATTCAACATAACGAAATTCTTCAAACTGCGCACCATTTTTCACTGTATCGTTGTGACCGAACAATGCGTCAGGGAGGCGGCGTGCTCTTAGCCATTTCGAAAGATTTCCCATCTCAGTGTATTCATGTCAATACTGACCTCGAAATGGTTTGGGCCATCATTGAAATAAATCGTCAGAAGATAATCATTGGTGTTTGCTACCGGCCCCCCACTTATTTATCTAATTTCGTAAATGAGATGCATGATATCATTACCATTGTTGCATCTCGTCATCCCACATTACCTTTATTTTTGCTCGGCGATTTCAATCTACCTAATATAATATGGAACACAGAATTTCCAACTTTGCAACCATTTTCGTCATTAGCCAATGAGTTTTTAGACATGTGCTCTGTCTTTTAATTTTCACAAATTGTTACACAACCAACACGAACTACCGAATCCGTTGCGAACACACTTGACCTTGTATTAACATCACGGCCTGACCTAGTTTCTGAAATCACATATTTACCTGGCTTGAGTGACCATTCGGCACTTTCGTTTGACATAAATATTTTGCGACCCAAAACCGGTAAAAAAATTCAAATCTTTTCGAAACTACACAAAAGGAAATTTTGAAGCCATCAACGTCGAATTATCTGCTTTTCTAGACGTATTTTTAAACAACTTCGACAGTCGTAGCGTTCAAACCAACTGGAATATGTTTGCTGCAAAAATTGCTGAATTAACAAACAAATACATCCCACTGCGCACCCTTGCATGTAATCAAAACGCCCCATGGTATAACATCCGTCTCAAGCGCCTGTCTAATGAAAAGAACCGCCTGCACAAATCAGCCAAACGTTCACCTAGCAACTACCGGTGGACTCAATACAAACAGGCGGCAGACGAGTATGTAGCCACACTTAAGCCAAGGATCACTTTATTGCAATACTTTGCCATCAATGCTTAAAACCGACACCAAGAAATTCTGGCGCGTCATTAACCCCAAGGCGGATGACATCATAACCTTGATTGACAGCACTGGAAATGTTATCCCAACTAATAAATGTGCGTCCGCACTTAATGATGTTTTCATACACAACTTTTCATCAAACACAGACATTACTCTTCCATTCACGCACGACTACGATTACCAAGCAATGTTTCCCATAATAATTGAGCCAGGAGGCATTGTATCAATTATTTCATCTTTAAAACTGTCTTCGGCTCCAGGACACGACTTAATAAACGCGAAATTTTTGAAAAGCACTAGCTGTTACTCTTCCATTTTTCTAGCAATGATATTCCAACAGTCGCTAGACAAGGGTTCTTTGCCTGCTGAATGGAAGGCAGGGAAGGTGATCCCACTCCATAAGTCTGGTGACAAGCATTCTCCATATAACTACCGTCCTATCTCGCTACCGTCCTATCATTCCATGTAGGATGCAAGAACATATACTTGCCTCTAATCTTGCTAGCTTTCTTGAAACTAATTCATTCTTTTCACCATCGCAGCATGGCTTCCGCAAGACATATTCATGTGAAACACAACTAGTTTTATTTACGCATAAGCTAAACGTCATTGTTGACCACTCTTCAACTGCCGACTGTATATTTTTAGACTTTTCGAAAGCGTTTGACAGAGTGTGCCATAATCTTCTAATGTTTAAGCTGCATCGAATTAACATTGATCCCAGACTGCTTGCATGGCTTCAGTGCTTTCTTTCTAACCGTTCACAGTTTGTCTTTGCTAATGACTAAAACTCACAACCAAGCAGAGTACAGTCCGGCGTACCTCAAGGGTCGGTACTTGGTCCCCTCCTTTTCTTAATTTATATAAATGATCTGCCCTCTTGTGTTTTCTCTAACATTCATTTATTCGCCGATGACTGCGTAATATTCAGGGAAGTAATATGCGACACTGATACATCCTCTCTTCTATCCGACCTTAACGCTATTTCTACTTGGTGCCAATCATGGTCAACGGAATTAAATATCAAAAAATGTAAATTTATGCGTGTGTCCAGAACTTCTAACCAGCTACCTTCTTAGTATGTTAATAATCTCCCCTTAGACCCTGTCTCATCCTACAAATATCTTGGTATCCATATTACTAGCAACCTCTCGTGGTCCATGCACGCTTCTTACATAAATAAAAATGCTAACCGCATGCTGGGATACCTAAAACGCAATTTCAATAAGGCACCATCTTCCTTAAAATTAATGCTATATAAGTCACTAGTCCGCTCAAAGCTTGAGTACGCCGCAGCAGTTTGGGATCCCTTTCAGAAAAACCTAATTCAATCATTAGAAATGGTACAAAATAACTCTGCTCGTTTTGTTTTTTCTAATTATAACCGAACTGCCAGCACTTCTGTAATGAAATTAAACCTTGGTTTGCCATCTTTAGCCTCTCGCCGTAAAGGCCTTAGGCTTTCACTTTTTCATAAGATATTTCATCATCCTTCCCTTCGCGACGAACTAATCTACTCACCTCAATACATTTCATCAAGGTTAGATCACAATAAGAAAGTTGGAATTTCATTATGCCATACCAATGTCATGTCTCATTCATTCCTTCCGCGCACATCTGCTGAGTGGAACCACCTACCCGCGTCAACCGCTGCTATTGTTGACCATCAGCATTTCATGGCAGTAATAAATAACATTGTATAAACAGGAGCATTTCTTTGTACTATCAAATTGTATTACTGTCTTGTATTACCGTAACACTGTATTACTGCACTGTATGCACCGTATTACATTTTATTAACGAGCACTATAAGAACACTTAGATAAAGATTGTATAACCGAGGGCTATCTATTTCTGTACTACTAAGCACTTTGCTGCACTGTAATTTTTTGTCTTCTGTATTTGATGTACCCAATCCCCTCTTTAATGCCCCTGGCCCTGAGGGTACACGAAATAAATAAATAAATGCTTTCCTGGGGTTGGACCTCTAGCTCTCAAGGTGAAAACTGTTGAGTCGCCGACGGCTGCCCGAGGTAGCGTGATGAAGCTTTCGCTTCAAAAAGAAAACAAAAACTGCATCATGACCAGCAATGCTAGAAGCATGAATGCCTTTTGAAATTTTTTATTTTTTCATGATCACACCATAGTTTTCGTCTGATTAAGTGCTGCCCGTTCAGGTCTCCTAATGAACACAAAGAGGCCAGAATCTGTCAGAATCGGTCAGAAAATGTAAGAATCTGTGCAGCGCAAAACTCCACACAGATCTCCTCGAAAGAGCAATGGCTATCTTCTCTATTTTTCGACTGCATTTAGCAGCAGTGATATGAGTTATAAATCCCAGTGATGGTGGTGGTGGGAAAATTTCAAGTTTTAAAGCAAAGCTCTCTCTGCGAAGCATTCCGGACATAGGTGACCGCGGCTGCTGCCGCCGCCGTCCAGCCGGAGAGCACTCGCATTACAAATCGGCCTTTACGCAGACCCGTCTGTAGCGTAACCCGGCAGATGTGCCGGCTGTGTTCTCCATAAATTACGCAGTCAAACAACAAACGATGCCATAGCTCCTCACTGTAACAAACACACGCCTTCAGCGAAGCTTTCTTTCCCAGAGTTTGGCCTGTCGCCTTCTTGCCTAGTGAGACG
The DNA here is from genome assembly GCF_013339745.2 of Dermacentor silvarum. Classification (NCBI taxonomy): domain Eukaryota; kingdom Metazoa; phylum Arthropoda; class Arachnida; order Ixodida; family Ixodidae; genus Dermacentor; species Dermacentor silvarum. The sequence goes on along the minus strand of NC_051156.1, from coordinate 14,940,351 downwards.
GGCCGGTCCTGCATTAGTAAATCGAGACGACCTTGAAGACGGTGTCACACCAAAGTAAGCCGATCCCGCAGACAGTCTGATTCGTGTTCTCATGGGTCACGTGGTGGAGGTCTCCGCGTCTTGCCGGGACGGCATGTATTCGCTATGCTGCAAAACGCTGTGCTGGAGATGGTTTTATCTCTCTCTCTCTCTCTCTCTCTATCTGTCTTTGAAGTGACTATTTGTGTGCAGACAAAATAATAATGACGAAGTTGAACAGTTGTTTAGCATTTATTTACCCGCTTCACGAAAGCTTCGTTTCACATAGATTCCTAAATTCAGTTTGGATAAGGACAATCGTTTTGTACTTACGGCGATTGGGAGGCTATCAATGAGGAAGTGGTCTCGCGACGACGGCCCGATAACGATTGCGGTCATGGTTGCCGTAACGATAGAGACGGTCGGACACAGAGAACCCATAGTTTACTGAGTCCATTTGCGAACTGTTGAGCCTCAATAAAGGAAGATGTGTAAGTTTACCAAGTGCTGGTGTTTCAATCACTGCGTGTTTGAGGACAATTTCATCCACACCGGCACCTACAGATACCTGGAATTGAAGGTCATGGAATGGCGATTTCTAGACAACGAAATGGAGGCCTAGCTGCATCTAAGTCTAGCTGTGTGTCAATGGCGGCTGATAGGAACGTTGAGATTAAAATACGTGGACGAGAGCACGAAATGAGACAATATAAAAAATGTACTCACACTACAGAGAGAATTCTATTGGATTTTAATTCGTTTGTGCTGTTGTATAAGATTGAATAATTTATTTTCTTATTTTTTTCATTTGGACATACTGCAGGCTCTGACGGCCCTTGCAAGAGTGGTTACAAAGGTTCAACACAATCATGAACAAAAATGAATGGTTGACAACAAAAGATTCCACAGTATTACAACACACTGCACTGTTAGGCAAGTCGTTCCAATAAGAGATTCCAGAGGGAAACAGTGAATATTTATGTGTATTAACGCGGCTTGGAAGTTGGCGAATTACCTTACTGTGGTTAGTTCTTGATGAGTGTAAAAACGGTTCAAGTAAGTAACGTGACCGAGGAATTTTGAAGTGGCCATGGTACAAAAAGTAGATGAATTTAAGCTTTGAAACTATTCTTCGTTGTGTAAGTAGTTCTAAATTTGCTTTCGATAATAGTTCAGAGACACTGGATGCCTTGAAAGATCAGAATATATGAATCTGACTGCCAGTTTTTGTATGCGCTCTACTTTGTCAATTAGGTGTTTTTGATAAGGGCTCCAGAATAAATCAGCATATTCTAATGATGGTCTAATAAGTGTTTTGGAGGCCTTTAATTTGACATGTGGCGGAGTATTGCGCAGCTTCCTTCTCAAGAAGGACAGTTTGCCTTCGGCGCTCTTAAATATAGCGAAGATGTGAGGCTAACATCAGTTAACACATTAACACATTAACAACAGTTAACACATTTTACCGGCTTAAGACAAATATGGGTCATGCCACTCGATTTGCAGCCGGCGCTGATCTTAGGAGTACGCTGGAACCAGTCCGGTTTACTGCGAAAATTTTCCGTAGCAAGTACGTTGGGAATTTAACAAACAGTTGTGGAGGCAGCTCTTTCATGGCTTGCGCTAACTTGGTGCATTCAGCCCGGCCTCGACGTAAGAACGCATTCGCAAAGCTTAGCGTTCGTGCCCCGGCCAGCGCTGAAGCGGGACCGTGACCACTCGTGCAAATCGCCCGCGCAATAAGTTCCCTGGAAATAACTTCGACAGGAAAGCTCCGGATGCCCGATGGCAAGCGTAGTCAACAAGCTAACACGCGTACTACTTTATAATGCTTTCCCCGCTCGCTAGTCTTCATGGTCCTGCCCAACTGCCACAGCAAGCTAAGTAATGCGAAGCGGACCAATCGGAGAAGCCGGCACCACCCTCTTCATGCGGTTATCTATTTTCAATGTGATGGCTCGGCCCCTTCGAAACCCTCTCCACTAGAGCGGGCTCCTTGCCTCTTGTCAGCCAAATTGATAAGAAAAACCGCTGAGTGTAGACAATGTTATTGGTTTTGAAAGCGATCAAAGGTGACCTCCTATAAACGAGGAGACTGTTTGATTGGGTTGTTCAGACAACGCTGCGGGTCACCCCCGATGCTTACATCGGCGGTTACGTCAATTTGACGTCAGGAGTTTGGAATCAAACCAGTTTGGAATCATTTTACGTTATAGTTCCCCTAGGGCGCGATCTTGTACGCGTTCCAAAATGGAACGGAGGCGTTCCGTTCCATCGAGCCGCACACGATTGGTCAATTTGAACGTCGCGGTTGAAATTGGCCAATTGTGTGCGGCTCGATGGAACGGAACGCCTCTGTTCCATTTTGGAACGCGTACAAGATGGCGCCCCTAATCTCTGAAATAACAACAACAAAAACAAAACATATCACATTTTACCGCAGTCACATACGACCGTGTTAACGATAAGTAATGCCACATGCTTTTTTTTACCTTCTATTTTTTTGCACAATCAAGAAATGCTCCGTTACCTTTAGAAATACTTATATCATACCACGGGTATGGAAACGAAAACTTTTGCATAATATAACCGCCCTGGACTTTCAGTACAGCTGTTCGAGTTCAGGGTACCCCGTTGTCACGAAGGTAGTCCGTTCCGCTCTCTCTCATTCTCCAACCACTTCCCCGTGAGCCGCTACGGTTGTATAGTGTCTGGCGCGAGCCCGCTGCTTTAAATGGACCACAATCCGTACTTAACGAGTATCCGCATTTAACGTATTTAATGCGTTTTCGAGGACCATGTTCTCTTCCGCACAATCTTGCGAAGCTTCCGTACAATAACAGACATTACAGTGAATGTGAAGCTTGTGGTTCAGTGTGTTCTGGTCAGTTATTTAAGCTTTCAAGCTGGGTTCCCAGATTAGAAAATAAAGGCATCTGCTGTAAAAGATGTGCCTGCTCATTCCATATTTTTTATTTTTACAACTGGCATTCGCATGGCGAAGCATCTACCCCCAACTGGTATCAATTAGTGACTAACTAGAGCCACCTAACCGCTATAATGCATTCTGTTGCTGTAGTCGTGCGCATTTTCAAGTGTGGTGACAGTGCATGTAAATCGTAATATTTACAACGCTCTCTCTAAACAGAGCCTCATTCATGGTGGGGGCGACCGTGTCACTTAGTTAGGCGACAACGGCTCATTTTTTCTTCCTGACTACTCTCTTTCGCGTGCGGCACATGGAACAGCAACACGTTGCTTATAAAGCCGACCGCCTGCTGGTTTCTTCCAATTTCTCTCATGGCATTTCTGTTTCGAGACCCTGTGTCACACAGCACCACCTTCGTGGTCGGCCCACAATCCCTAGTGCTCTCCTGTTACCAGCTCGGGCTATGTTACATGCTGTTCAACTTTGCATCGCCTTCAACGGCCGCAGGGGAACAGCATGTAACACTTCTTCGCCTGAGGCCAAAAACTGAGAAGTGAAGCCATCGCGTTCGTCTGGCTTCTCTCCTCATGCAAGTGCTACGTCGATCCCACACACAATTTCTCGCCTTACACAAACGAATCGGTCCACCAGGTAAGGCGATGTAGAAGAGCAAAGGATCCTGGATAGCCAGACAGCTGCGCAATACTTCGCATCACTTCCATTCCAACAGTGCGTCGGATCTGCATTTGTAGTGTCTCTTCTTTTTTATCTCTGTCGTTCGCGACAAGAACGCGATTTCGTTCTGTGCAAACTAGGTGAAGAGCCTGCATTCCTGATGCTCAGGCTTGCAGAGGTCTGCTTCTATTTTTCTATTGCGATAGCGAATTTCTGCCGTCGCCGTCGCCGTTAGGTTCTGTATAAAGTCCAAGAGCGATAAAATCGTCGCCGCGCGCCGTATGTGCGAGTGAAAGCGAACGGGGGACGCGCGCTATCAGGGAGAGCGAACGGACGGCGGAGAGCAAACGCGACTTAGGTCGCGCGAAAGGCCGTGGGGTTGTGGGATGGAGGCAGGGGGGGGGGGAGGGGCGACGCTGTGCTACAACACAAAATGCGTATCTTGCAACCGGGCGCAAGGGGAACTGGCCACGCAATCTCCCATGCGAAAGGAGGAAAACGGGAAGGCAGCGCAGGAGCGAGGGGATGGGGGGGGGGGGGGGGTGAGGATGGCGAGATGTACTTGCATGATGTACAGCTCTGTGCGTACCCCTCTACTCTAAAGGTCGTATAACGCTTCACGGGATGGAACTTTGCGGAAGAGCTTTCTCCTTGGAATCGCCGTATCATTAAGTGCATCAATTGGATACGTCAGACGTTCCAAGAAAGATATATTAAGGGGTTTCTTGGACGTCCCTAAATAAATGTTGGTGCGTGCTTCCGATGTACCTTTGGACACTTCGGAAAAATTAACGACAATTGCGCAAGAATCATTACTGGTGTGCGGCTGCAAACTAAGAAGATTTGTATATCTGCAGGCAAACGTTAAATACTTTCAAAGAATTCGTATGTCAAGACAAAAAATTACGCGAAGCCTTTTACAAGTAGCTGGCTATGGCATCGACCCCACGGCGGCACGCCTCGACTGGCTGTTTGATTCTCTCGATGACTGGTGCTCATTGTAGAGCTCGGAAACGATGAGGGTCAGAAAGAACGTGGGCTTTCCTAGCTATTCGATCACGGCGAACACTTCTTCTTCGCCAAGTAATACTCCCCTAGTACTCCATCCTTGAGCTGCTCAAGTAAACCTCTGAGGAACGCAATGTCCGCGTTGACGCATTTCTCGACGAAGCTGCGGTCACCCAAGAGCTTCTTTGAGAGCGTCAGGAGCTGGTTGGCTTGCACGAGGCGGGAAACTTGCTTTTGAATCACTGTTCGTGTGGAGGCAACCACCATGCGGTGTTTCGCCACCGACATAAACGGATCTTTTTATGCGCGCCAGGTTAGTACGCGAGAGTCAGAGGCCAGTCGAATAACGGAGTTCGAACGACGACGATGCCGCGAACACACCGGCAACGCGACCCAGCAGCTCAAGTTGGTAGGCAACGCCAGCCTCGCCGGCGTGGGAGGATGGATAGACAGATAGATGGATAGATGGATAGATGGATAGATAGATAGATAGATAGATGGATAGATAGATAGATAGATAGAATGAATGAAAGTGCCCGAGAGGGAAAAAATTATTTACAGAAAGTGCCTGAAGTTCGCAAAGAATGCTTCGCATTAAAAGATAGCTCCTGCTACGCCCAATGATACACCGGATTAAAGCGCGGATGGTACTTTATTAAATTTAGAAGGAATGAGCGCACATATCTACACTAACAGCGAAAGGAAGAAAAAAGACTGCATGGTTAACGAGGTGTCTGCTGCTACTCTGGATGGGATAAGAAAAGAAAAATATTGCCATATCCCACCCACGCTTGTGTGGAAATCAGCATTAAGTGAAGCTGGCTTTCATGCTTAGGCAAATGTGATGCAAATGTAACGCAAATGAAGCTGACGCAACATTTATGGAAATATAACGCGATGACGCTAATTAAACATTATGACGCAAGATGTTTAAGGCGACACAAATGCAGAATAAATTTATTAGATGTGACTCACGTGTCTATTGCTCTTTTGCGCTGCTAAGTCTAGAATCGCTCACATGAGAGTTTCTTCATGTTACGCAACGTCAAAACTCTCATTAGTCTTACTCGCCGGTGCAACTTCAACGGCCATTTCACATGGTTGCATGGTCGTCATGCCATAAATAGAGGTGATGTCGTATGTTCTCTAGACTCTTCTTGTTCTTGAAGATGTTTACTTGACACAGGGGCGTGAAGCGGGTGTGCGTCGGGAAATATAACGAGAAACATCGAACGTATTCATCCCTCTGGCTTAACGCGTGGTCAATTGCACCACTCTACGTGGGCAGTGACGACTCGCTAGATTCACAGCGGACGAGACGCACACCGCAGACGTCTTCCACAAAGATCGATTACCACTGATTTGTGTAGGCAGATAGTAAAACCCTCCGCGTTGAAGACCACTGGCATCGTCTTGTCGCGGCTGTTGTCGTGAACATAGTCTCGGGGTGCGTACTGGAAGAATTGCGCACAGGGCGAGAAACAATACCCACTCGCTACCCGTCACGTGTCATTAATCGGCTTCCCACTTCCGTGTGTAATATTCGCCATTGCTCAAGGCCCCCTAAGCATCGTTGTAACGATTCGTGTTTACAGTCGAGTATGTACAATCGCCTTACGAGTGCGGGTCAACGGCGAATATCTCAGCAACCTTCGGTTTGCAGATGACATCGTCCTATTCAGCAACAATGGCGACGAATTACAGCAAATGATGGAGGTCCTTTATCGAGAAAGTGTAAGAATTGGTTTGAACATGAATATGCAGAAGACGAAGATAACGTTCGATAGCCTGGCAAGGGAACAAGAATTCAGGATCGCCAGTCAGCCTCTTAGAGTCTGTAAAGAGTACGTTTATCTAGTCAATTACTCACATGGGACCCTGATCATGAGAAGGAAATTTACAGAGGAATAAAATTGGTTTGGAGTGCATATGGCAGGCATTGCCAAATCCTGAGTGGGAGCTCACCACTGTCGTTGAATTGAAAAGTGCACAATCATTGCATTCTACCGGTGCTGACATATAGGGCAGAAAGATGGATGCTAACAAAGAATCTTGAGAACAAGTTAAGGACCGCACAAAGTGAGATGGAATGAAAAATGTTAGGCCTAACTTTAAGAGACATGAAGAGAGCCTTGTGGATCAGAGAGCAAGTGAGCATAGCCGATATATTTATTGACATTAAGAGAAAACAATGGAACTGGGCAGGCCATGTTATGCGTAGGATGGATAACCGGTCACCATTAGAGTTAAAGGATGGTTACCAAAAGAAGGAAAGTGAAGTCGAGGACGGCAGAAAACTAGGTGGGGTGATGAAGTTAGGAAATTTGCAGGTGCAAGTTGGAATCAGCTAGCGCAAGACAGGGGTAATTGGAGACCGCAGGGAGAGGCCTTCGTCCTGCTGTGGACATAATTATAGACTGATGATGTACAATCGCTTTGTGCATCACGCCTCGCAGCGTAACGATGAAATTCTTGTTCCGCACAATGTTCCATTCGGGCCATTGTCTTTTACGCACTGGACACACACACTTTTGGCCCATTTTGTTGCAGAAGCGTTTTGACGTGCTGGAATGTCCTCCATACTCGACTGCTTTTGCTGCCGACTGCCTCAGTTCTTGCCTCTGGTTTCCCCACGCTGCTAGAAACATAAGGCCGCAACAGCATTGTGGCGACATCTATTGAGCCAAAGCGTGACGTAGAGGTGCGACTAGGAGGCACAGTAGGCATAGGGGGCTAATGGGTAGTGCGGTAGTGACATGGAAGAAGGAAAGAAACAAGGAGAGAACATTTCGTCACGTAGCCAGCCTTGGTAATAGAACTACGATAAACCATTCCCTGCGCTTTTAAATTTGTACAATCGGTCCAACATGTGACTTTTCAGATGGCATATTAGCCATGAATGGCTGGTTCCAGATTGTTCTTATTCTATTCGCTGTTCTGTCTGTCTGTCTGAAAAACTTTATTGAAAGTACACGGAGGAAGCTTGAAATGGCCCGGAGGGGGCCACCTCACACTCACTAGGTGGGCTCCTCATTACAGGAGCCCATTGGCGGCCGCCGTGGCTTGTGCTCGGTTGACCAGGGCCTTCTGACTCGCCAGGTTGGAGCAGCCGAGCAGGGCTGCCTCCCCGTCCTCCCGGGTGGGGTTTGGTTTTGAGGTGAGGTTCGGGGTTGATTGGCATGTCCACACCATGTGGAAGATGTCCGAAGACTTATCCGCACATTGCGCGCATTTTCCTGTACAGGCAGGATCAAAGTATTTTGAAACTGCCGGGCACAGCAGTGTTTTGTTGGAAAGGCGGAGGGGTGTACGTTCCTCTGCCTTTGTAAGGCCCTCGCAGGGCTTAGGATAAATTGTGTGACCCAATTGGTATACTTGAGTAATTTCTCGAAAAGTGAGGGCCGGATTGGGTTCGGGATCCATTTCGGAAGGGTCTGAAGGTGTGGCCTGGAGAGTGAGTGCGCAGGCAGCGGCATCTGCCGTTTCGTTGCCTTCGAGGCCCATATGAGCAGGAGCCCATACGATCGTTCGAGACGCGGGGGTCCCGAGTTAGTCGTTGTTTTGAAGGATGCGAGACGCAATGTGAGGAATGTACCCCTGTTCAATATTTCTGCAGGCCCCTCTTGAGTCGGTAATGATGACGCGCGAGTCCTGGGCTGCGGCAGCTAGCGCGATGGCGCCTTCCTCCGCATGTGTTATGTCTTGAGCTCTGAATGTTAGGCCATTCACCGCGACGTTTTCATGGACGACTGCGGCCGTGTACCACCCCCCACGGTGAGGGCCGGAGGCGTCAAATTAGAAGATTCCGTGTTTGTTCTCATAGTGGCGGGCCAGTGCCTCAGCCCGCGCAAAGCGCCTGCCACTGTGGTCGTCACGTGTCATGTTGACCGGAAGAGGCCGCACGTGCAAGTCGTATCTCCAGACTTCGGTGATGCGCGCGCGCTCTTCCGTCAGTGTTGGGTGCTGGATGTGTAGTCGGGCTAATAGGCAGCGTCCCGACGGCGTCTTTGAAAGTCTTGCATATTGATTGGTAAAGTGTGCCTGCCGGAGCTGAGCAAAAGTGTTTACCATCCCCAGGCCCATGAGGCGGTGGTTGGACGTGGTTATCGGGAGATCGAGGGCACGCTTGCACATCTTCCTGAGAATCACCTCGAGGGCGTTCTCGTCATACTTGCGCAGGTGGAGGTAAGGAGTCGAGTAGAGGACTCGACTGGTCACGAATGCATGCGCCAGCTGCAAGGCGTCTTTGCACCGTAACCCCCCGCGTTTTTTGGAAACCCGGCGGACCATCCGGCCCACCTGGTCCCCCACCTTACGCAATTTGGCTGTTGGCGTATCAACTCATTTGTGTTTGTGGATAAAGAGACCAAACACTCTAATGTCATCGTGTTCGTGCATCGGGCCGCTGGCCAGGAATAGCTCCATTTTGGTGGTGCACTTAGGCGAAGGGCGAATGTGCAGAAATTCGGATTTGAATGGGGAGCACTGAAGGCCGCAGCGGCGGGCGTAGGCGTGCACATTCTTCGCCGGTTGCTGCAGGTTGGCCTCAATGTCTCCCACCGATTCGTGTTTGCCCCAGATGGTTATGTCGTCGGCGTACAGGGCCTGCTGGACGCCTTTGACCTTCGCCCGCTGAGCCGGAATCTTCATCATGGCCAGATTGAAAAGTAACGGCGAGGGGACCGCGCCCTGTGAGGTACCTCTCGTTCCCAGTTGATAGGGGCCATGTTCTTCGTCTTGTATTCGGATGAAAGATTGTCGATCCGAAAGTAATTGCTTGACATACTGGAATGTGTTATGTCCACAGTTGGTCTGGGAGAGATGTTGTAGGATAATTTCGTGTGTGATGTCGAAATCCCCCTTCAAGTCTAGGGCGAGTATTGCCTTATCGTTGAGGGGGTATTCGATAGGGTTGAGAATTTCTCGGTCCAGTTGAAGCAGAACATCCTGCGCGGACTGGTGCGGGCGGAAACCAAACATGGTGTCTGCGAATGCATTTTCGTTTTCCAGAAACCCAGAGGGCCTGTCCCGCACCATGGTCTCCATCAGCTTTCCCGCACAAGACGTGAGTGAGATGGGGCGGAGATTTTCTGTGTTTATGGCCTTGCCGGCTTTTGGAATGAAAGTTACCAGAGCGGTCTTCCATTCGATTGGGAGGGGTGCCTCACCAAGCCAGATCGAGTTGATGAAAGCGAGGAGAGTATCGTAGGTGGGGTCGGGAAGATTGACAAGCAGTTTCACGGTTATCTTGTCTCGTCCCGGTGCCGTTCCTGGTTTCATTTCAGCTAGGGCCGCGTTCATGTCATGCAGCTGGAACGGCTGATCCAGCTGCGCGTTCTCTGAACCTGCATACGAGTACGCAGGCCCTCGGGGGTCCTGTTGAGTGCAAATGTACTGGTCGCGTAGTTTGTACGCAAATTTTGAGGTATCTCCATCGAAGCTTTGAATAGCTCGTTGGAGATGTTTTTGTGTCTCGGTGCGTGTTTGAGTCGGGTCAATTAGGGTGCGGAAGAGGCGCCACGTGCTCCGGCTAGACATTTGTCTGGCCGCCGTGTTACAGCGATCCTCCCAGTTCGAGTCGCCGAGCTGGGTCGCGTGCTCTGCCGCTCGCTGGGTGAGCTCGGCAATGCAAATTTTGAGCTTTCTATTATGTTTTTGGCGGCGCCATCTGTGGACGAGGCTGTGCCGCGCCTCCCAGAGGTGCAGAAGGTGGTTGTCTACCTCCGGCGTTGCCTCCGAGACTTGAATTTGGGTTTCCGTCGAACGAAGGTGTGTAACCAATTCTTGTACCCACGCGTGGTATCCTTGTTCGCGGATAGAGGCCGAATTGATGTATCTTTGCCGGAACTTATTGAAGTCGGGGAGCCCAGCTTGTGCGTGTGGTCTTGCCAATGGTTTAGTCATTACGGTGGTGGTCACACCCGAGTGTTACCTCGGTGTTGGCCCATTGTGCGTGTCTAATGTTTTTGGTAAAGGTAAGATCCGGACACGCATCCCGGGTTACGGAGTTACCCACCCGCGTTGCATATGCAGGGTCGGTGTGGAGAGTTAGACCCAGCGTGGACGCAAGTTCCGCTAGCTTGCGTCCACGCTTATCCTCCCGCACATGCCCCCAGAGAGTACTGTGGGCGTCCCCGCAGGGGCGTCTGCGTCAGCAGGCGTTTGGTCTGCTGCGACACCACGGACCCGAGCACATGGGGGTTGGCCCCTCCCGCGTTTAACCGTACGTGGCTTAGCCGTGTCCGGGGAAAAGGGGATCCTGGGGGTTGAGCCAATGCTGAGTGTTTGGACCTTTAAAGCCCCTCGGTGGAGGCAACACACCTCTTTGGCCTTCGCTTCACGTAGACGGCACCCCCGAACTGACCCACCCGGGGGAAATCGGTGGTCGCCATTTCCTGTCCCTCTCCTGAGTGTATTGCTTTCCTATCAACTTACCTTTCTGTCCTGTCATCTCCTTTCTTCGCCATTTTTCTGTTTTCTCCCAGGCGGCTTGGGTTAACCTGGTGCGGTATATCCAACCTTGAGTATGACGCATTGGGTTATAGCAGCGATGCACGGGTGGCGTATGCAAGTCATTGCCTTGTCAAACTTGTAGCGTCCCCTTGTTGGGCTCCGTGGTGGGTGGCTGCCATTGCTGCCGAAAGAACTACATCCAGCATGCATAGAGCATCGTTCCCTCTGTTACCCGATCGTACCGCTGCAAAGCGCGTACGCACCGAAGTCAGCTTGAACTTTTTCACTCCGCGCAAGGAATCCTTTCCACGATATCACGTTCTCCACAGTGACAAACCTGAAAAGCCCGTAAGAGTTATGTCACCTTTCCTAGTATCTAAATCCCTGACGGACACCATTGGACCAGGCTATAAAGCTAGCAAGATGGCAAGCGGCGACCTCCTCCTTGAGGTTCGTGACAAGCTGCAGCATGAAAAACTCGCAAATCTCACAACCTTTGCAGACACCCGATAAAAGTGACCCCACATCGTTCCCTAAACACAGTCCGAGGCGTGATTTCAGATTCCGACCTCTTAGAACTAACTGAAACAGAACTGTTGGAAGGCTGGCAAGATCAAATCGTCATTGAGGTAAAAAGAAGAAAAATCAGGCGAGACAACAAAGAAATTCCCACTAAACATCTGATCATTACATTTGCCTCTAGTGTGCTACCAGAAACCCTCGAGACAGGCTATACCAAAATCCGTGTAAGACCATACATACCCAACCCTCGCCGATGTTTTATGTGCCAAAAGTACGGCCACGGCTCACAAAGCTGCCGAGGTCAACTCACTTGCCCAAAATGTGGTGACAAAGACCACACCTCCGAAAACTGCTCTGGAACACCCCACTGTGTGAACTGTGAAGGTGACCACCCTGCGTATTCCCGATCCTGCGAAACCTGGAAAAAAGAAAAAGAAGTGATCACACTGAAAATCAAGGAAAATATATCGTTCCAAGAAGCACGAAAACGTGTTTCTGTTTTTCATACCGCAAGGTATGCTGGTGCGGTGCGCAAGAGAGCAGCGCCGCAGCAGACTCCGGCATCGGCCCGCTCCACAAACAGTGTGGCTGCGGCTGTGCCACCAGCCCCCTTGGCGAAAGCAGCTGACGCTGCTTCGCTGTCTGCGAAGGAGGGTCCGTCAACCTCCGGGTTGGTGGCCCCAAAGGTCTCCTCCGACGTGTCGAGGCCTTCACGTCCAACACAGCGCTCTCAAGGGCGCGTGTCCAGCGCCTCGCAAGAGGCGATGGACATAACACCTATTCAGACGGCGCAGCCAGCGCTTAAAGAGCGGCGGGATTCTCTCGACCGCTCCAAAAAAGACAAAACTCGCGTCACAGCGCCTGGAAAGGGCCCCGTGAGCTAATATTAGTCTCTTAAACACACATCACAAACACTTTCTTCATTATGGAGACACAAATACTACAATGGAATGTTAGAGGATTTATTCACAACCTCGGCGATATAAGAGAACTCCTACACGAACATAACCCAAAGTTACTGTGTGTTCAAGAGACACATCTGAAACCTACAAGCACAAACTTCCTTCGTCAATACACCATCTTTCGAAAAGACCGCGATGAGGCTAACGTCTCGTCCGATGGTGTAGCAATAGTTGCCGATAAGTCGGTGGCTTGTCGACATGTGACCCTTCAGACCGCCCTTGAGGCGGTGGCAGTTCGGGCCATTCTATTTAACATACTAGTAACTGTCTGTTCCATTTATATACCCCCCAATCATCACCTTGAAAAAACGGACTTTTATAATCTCATTGACCAGCTTCCCCAACCTTACATTCTCGTGGGAGATTTTAACGCTCACAACACGTTGTGGGGAGACGCGCGATGCGACGCGAGAGGTCGACTCATTGAAAATTTTCTTCTGACCTCTGGTGCCTGCCTTTTTAATAAGAAGGAGCCGACGTACTATAACGCCCAACACGATTCGTACTCGTCAATAGATCTAGCAATTGGATCTGCTTCTCTTATGCCTGACCTTGAATGAAATGTCATTAACAATCCTTTTGGAAGTGACCACTTCCCCGTAACTTTAAACTTAATAACGCAGCATGATAACCCTCCCAATATTCCTCGATGGAAATTAGCATCGGCTGACTGGGAGCATTTTAAAGATTTAACTTATTTACCACGAGATTTTATAAACAATTTTAGTATCGACGATGCTGTTGCATATTTTACCGCTTTTATTATTAATGCTGCTGAAAAGTGTATCCCACAAACGAATGGTAGTTCACTTAAAAGACGTGTTCCCTGGTGGAACGAAGACTGCAGAGAGGCGCGAAAGAGACAGAATAAGGCATAGGGCGTATTGCGTAGATCGCCAAATGCAGAAAATCTAATTGAATTTAAACGCATTAAATCACTGGGAAGGCGGACACGACGTCAGGCAAAGAGAGAAAGCTGGGTGAGGTTTCTATCGTGTATAAATTCATACACACAGGAGGCAAAAGTGTGGAACGGCTTAAGAAAGTTAGAGGGGCACCAAATTCATCCGTTGCCTTTGGTGAATGACCAAGGGAATACCTTGCAGGACCAGGCAGACTGTCTTAGGGAGCACTTTGAGCGTGTTTCAAGCTCAATTCATTATTCGCAACCCTTTCTTAAATATAAACAGAGAGAAGAATGTAAGCCATTCGTACGCAAATGTCGACAGAACGAACCGTATAACCTTCCTTACAGTATTGCCGAGTTGAGAGCTGCCTTGATCGCATGTAAGAGCTCTGCACCGGGACCCGACAGAGTCATGTATGACATGATTAAGAACGTACACCCTGATACACAACTGACACTACTCGCACTTTTCAACACTATTTGGGCTGCCGGATACCTTCCGTCCACATGGAAAGAAGCGATTGTGGTCCCTGTATTGAAGCAAGGTAAAGATCCTTCCTCGGCGGCAAGCTACAGTCCCATAGCTCTCACAGGTTGCGTATGTAAGCTTTTTGAAAAAATGGTTAATCGACGACTCATACATTTCCTTGAACTGAACAAAATGCTTGATCCCTATCAGTGTGGCTTTAGAGAAGGGCGACGATCCACAACTGATCACCTTGTGCGCATTGAAGGAAATATCCGGGATGCATTTGTGCACAAACAGTTTTTCTTATCGGTATTCCTCGATATGGAGAAGGCGTACGACACAACATGGCGTTACGGTATCCTGAGAGACTTGTCGCAAATGGGCATCCATGGCAATATGCTAAGCCTAATAGAAAGCTATTTGTCTAATCGTACCTTCCGTGTCAGAATCGGCAATGCATTGTCACGTCCATTTATACAGGAAACTGGTGTACCTCAAGGAGGTGTGCTCAGCTGCACACTCTTTATTGTTAAGATGAACACACTCCGTGCCTCATTACCACCAGCTATTTTTTATTCTGTCTACGTAGACGACATACAAATAGGCTTCAAGTCATTTAACCTCGCAGTGTGCGAGAGACAGGTACAGCAGGGCTTGAACAAGGTGTCCATGTGGGCAGACGAAAACGGATTCAAAGTGAACCCCCACAAAAGTTCTTGTGTTCTTTTCACCAGGAAGAAAGGGCTTGTTCCAGATCCCGCTATCGAAATGTATGCACAACAAATACCTGTGAACAAAGAGCACAAGTTCCTTGGCATCATACTTGATTCTAAACTTACATTCATTCCGCATATAAATATATCTCAAGGTGAAATGTCTAAAAACAATGAACTTACTGAAAATTTTATCTCACACATCCTGGGGTAGCGACAGGAAGTGTTTAATGAATCTTCACAAGAGTCTCATTTCATCACGATTGGATTATGGTAGCGCGGTATATCACTCTGCCGCCCCTAGTGCACTGAAGATGCTGGATCCCGTCCGTAATCTAGGTATCCGCCTGGCCACTGGCGCTTTCAGAACAAGCCCCAATGAAAGTTTATACGTCGAATCAAATGAGTGGTCACTCCATCTGCAGAGAACAGACACCAGTCTCACATATTTTCTCAAAGTCCACTCTAATCATCAGCATCCGTGTTTTAATACCGTTAACGATATGACGTGTGCTACACTTTTTCGTAATCGTCCCTCTGTAAGACAGCCTTTCTCACTGCGTGTCAGGGAGCTTAGCGAAGAAATGGATATCCCACTCCTCGAACATCGCTTAATGCCTTCAGTCAAGCTGTTACCACCTTGGGTGTGGCAGGTAGTAGCATGTGATATATCATTTATAGAGGTTACAAAGCACGCTTCAGAGGTCGAAATCCGAATGCATTTTCTAGAATTACAGTACAAGTACTCGTGCACGGAATTTTACACAGACGCTTCTAAATCACATTCCGGAGTATCTTATGCAGCCGTCGGTCCGTCCTTCTCGGACGCCGGCGTACTCCACCCCGAAACAAGTATCTTTATGGTTGAGGGCTACGCAATATTGTCAGCCGTAAAGAATAAAAGGAAATCAAAACTCCAAAATACTGTTATATTTACAGACTCGCAAAGCGTCGTAAAAGCCTTGAAGTCACCCTGTAAACAGAAAAACCCTGTTCTCATTGAGCTCTATTCAGTTCTTTGTAGAGCATACGCAACTAACCAGCATGTCATTATATGCTGGGTACCTGGGCATAGAGGCATCGAGGGCAATGTTCTTGCCGACCAAATGGCCACATCAGTCACATCACCCGCTAATAACCCTACAGCTGCTGTTCCTGCAACACATTTGAATCCGTTTTTGCGAAAGAAACTGCGAAGCCACTGGCAACGCTTGTGGGACGCAGAAACAAGTAATAAGCTTCATTTGATTAAGCCACAGTTAGGTTACTGGCCTTCCGTAGCGAAAACCCGGCGAACTGATATCCTATTCTGTCGTCTCAGAATAGGACACACGTACGGCACCCACAATTTTCTATTGAATGGTAATTATCCTCCAACCTGTGGTAGATGTGGCGAGAGGCTCACCGTCCTCCACGTCCTCCTGGAGTGACGGGAAGCCGAAAGAGAAAGAAAGAAACACTTTCCTCTAGCATATCGCTATTGTGTCCCTCTATACATCCCGCTACGTTTCTTGGTAAAGAACCGCTTTTAACACCAAAGCAGTACTCGCATTCTTGAATGATGTGGTGCTACATGTTATTAGCCCAATAAGTTCGTAGCGAATCCTCTCTCCAGAGGATGTTGTTGTGATAGTTTTTTATAGCACATGCCTCCAGTCCCTTGTGTCTCAAGGGCTCTGTTTAGGCACTTGTGCTTCTGGCCAATTCTCTCATCTTTAATATTTTGCAAGTCATATCATTCCTTCGCAAGGCATTGCTCATGCCCATAGTACACATAATTAGTCATTGCCATAATTTTATTACGTATAGATTTTACGCACTTTAAAGCGACTGTTGTTAGGCCCCTTTACAGCCATGCCAAATCTAATGTTCATGTAATTCACTATTCATGTATCACTAACAAGTCATTACCATCGTCTTGGCGCTCTTTGGCCACATCTGGCCCTTGCGCCAATAAACCACAATAATCAATCAATCAATCAGTACTGTGGGCGTTGAAATCGCCCACAATCATAAGGGGGTCCCTGCCCGCAGCGTTTAGAGCGCAGCTAAAGAGCGCTGCGAACGTTACATTTTTGAGTCCGGGAGAACAGTATATGTTGAGTATGTGGAGTGGTTCATCGTATTTCTTGAGCAGAAGAAGTGTCAGCATCCCATACGAATATTCAGTTTCAAGTTCCAAGTCGACTAGATTAGCCGCATAATTTTTATGCACACAGACGCAGGAAGAGGGGTCCTGCTGGAAGGTGATGTAGCTTGTAAGGGTGGCGCCGCTTCCTGGGTCCTGGAGAGCAACCACCGCCGGAATCGAGTCGAGAGTTGAAAGGAAAAGGCGGAGATTGGCCCGCTTCGCGCGGGACCGGAAGCCCCGACAGTTCCACTGGACAATGTGAACAGGCGGTGGCCGAATTGGTTTTTGGGGAGCGCCTGATCTTAGGACTGCTCGCCATGGTCAGTTAGGCTGAGGTGGCATTGTAGTGACGCTGCTCCGGAGCCATCACTCACAAAGAGGACGGAGTCCTCCATACCGGACAGCGAGCAGCTGTCGTCATCGTCTACCTCGGGGGTGCGTCTAGAAGTTTTGAGAGGGCGGCCGGATACGTCCTTGTAGGGACCGCCGGGCCTGCGCGAGGGGCGCGAGGAGTGCGCAATTTGTTGGGCAACGATCGCGGGGATTGTGTCTTGCAATTTTGAGATGGTGGTAACCATAATTGAGATTTGGTTTTCCAAGGCGGCGAATCGGGCGTCTATGGCCCCGAAACGGGCCTCGAATGCGGCCTCCGCGCTTGTTGCCGCCTTCTACTCCACGAGCTCACTTTCCATTACCTCAGTCGCGGGGAGGGAGGGAGGAGAAATAGGCTGGTTGATTTTGGATTCCAATTCGTTAATTTTCTTTAGCAGCATCTCGTTATGGGCCTCGAGTGCTGCTATTTGACCTTGCTCGGTGCTCCGCGCGCTTGCGAGGGGAGTAAGAGGGGGGGAAGAAGCAGCCCCGCCCGAATTGCTCACCTGGTGTCCGTTTTTGACGGCATTGACCCAGGCCCCGGTTTTGCCGTGCGTGTCCGCCGCTCGTTTCTCCAGGCGGCCGTGTGGTGGCGGCTGGTCGCTGGGTTAATCGAGATGGCGGCTTTTGTTCTTGGGTGTCATTTTCTTTTTCCCGCCCTTTTGGCGGCCATCTTGGGTGTGCGGAATTTTGCCGCACAGTCGCGAGAGTTGGTGGCATGGACACCACTGCACACAGAACAACGGGCAACACAGTTGTGAGGCGCCCGCACTCCCTCCACTAGCGGAGCGTGAAGTCCGCAGTGTCCACACGTGTTCGGCTGCATGTCCAAACCGCATGTCCAACCGAATGCATGTCCACCGCGCGAATACAAAACTACCCTGGCCGCAGGCCAGGATAGTTTTGTAATAGTTTTGCACAGAGACGACCATGTTGTTATAATGCACGTAACGGGGCTTCTCCTTACCCGCGAAGGTGATGCGTGCCTTGTTGGACGTTCCAAATTTTTGGATTTCCACGATGGTGCCGGCACGCCAGCGCACTCGGTGTTGAAGAGTTTACGTGGTGTCCGTGTTACGGACCACGATCACTCCGTGGCGCGTGTTGCCACCGTCTTGTCTCAGGTAACCGTGAAGCGGGACCGATCCCTTCTCGGTATTCACTGCAAAGTCCCGGAAGAGCCGGTCGGCCGCCTCCATATCCGGGGTATGCACGATGATGATGTTTTGGTCTCGCGATGGCACAACGGAGGTGGCGCGGGCCCGTTGCGGCCCGAGGTACGCCGAGATACGTGTGACGTAGCCGGTTTCCGTGAACGCCTCGTGAAGAGAAATACGTTCTCTGGCCTCGATGACTATAACGTAGTCTTCGGGAGCGGGTTTGATCATTGGGCGCGGCTTCCACTTCGTGAACGCCTTGCCCTTGCGTCCTATGGCGCGCGTCGCCGGAGCGTTCACGTTTCCGACCGATGAGCCGGCGGCCGGGGTGGTCGGGGTGACGCCGTCATCTTGGCTTTGTCCTGGGAGCGTAGTTCGGCCGCTTGAAGTAAAGCTTGACTCCCGATTTTCGGAAAAACCGTCAAATTTGCGTCACCGGTGGTGGAGACCAAGGTCCACGCCATCGCCTCGGGGTCATAAGCGCGCAATTGGAGCGCGGATGCCGACATTTTGCCCTCGGAGGGCCAATTCCACCGGGCCGGGCGTCGGCGTCGCTAACGCCGGCGCCGACGTGGTCGGTCGAAAAACGGCCGTAAATTTGGAGAAAATGGGCCCACCTGGAAGAATTTGGTATCCAGCTGTTCGGCTCGATGTTCCGGATCGCTCGATGCCAGTTTTGCCTGAGTAGGGTGATTTGGGCCGCGGCCCCAGCCGAAAATCGGTGGAGCCGACACAACACACGTTTGCTGGCGTCGCGCCAATTCGCTGTTCTTCGGATAGTTTGGCCGTCCTGCCGTAGCTCTACCTGCAAAGCGGCAGTACTAAATCATACCGGGCGCTCTGACTTGACGATCGATACCCCTGGCTTCAATCGTCTTGCGCTATGCCCTCTCCTTATTATTACCTTCCTTCAAGGGTAGTGATTAGTGGGTAATGGGGTTGTGTCCACTAGACAACACAGCTTGCAGCCAGCACCTAAAAGTGGCGTCATGAGGCAATGAGAACTTCGCCTAAAAATGCGTAAGAGCACT
This sequence comes from Dermacentor silvarum, assembly GCF_013339745.2. Classification (NCBI taxonomy): domain Eukaryota; kingdom Metazoa; phylum Arthropoda; class Arachnida; order Ixodida; family Ixodidae; genus Dermacentor; species Dermacentor silvarum. The sequence goes on along the minus strand of NC_051156.1, from coordinate 14,921,004 downwards.
TTCTGTTGGAAATCCACACGTCTCTGCTGTTCTCTACCCAGGCGTGGCTGCGTCTGCCTACTAAGAAGGGAAGCACAAAGCAGTATCTTGGCGGGCACTTCAAGGCTTGGATACAAAATTAAGTGCAGCAACTAACTACCTGGACTAAAGCACCGAATGTTGCTGGCAAGATGAACAAAAGACAGCTGTAATTACCACTCCAAGAACTTTGCAACATATTTAGGGGTTTTACGTGCCAAAACCGCTATATGACTGAGGAACGCCGTAGTGGGAGACTCCGAACTATTTTTCACCACCTAGGAGGGTTCTTTAAAATTCACCCACTGTGATATACAGGGGCGTTCTTGCATTACGCCCCTACCGAAATGCGGCCGCCGGGACCAGGACTCGATCCCGCGCGCTCAGGCTTAGCAACGCAACATCACAGACACTGCACCACCAAGGCGGGTGACTTATTTACAGTGAGCCACTAGGCAACTTAGCTAGTGTAGCACACACAAAAAAATGTGCTTAAACTATCTACCATCGCTGTCAACGTATACAAGCGAATAGCCGAAGGCTTCTAGAAAACTCTTCGATTCATTAAAGGAGTGATGCGCTTGAAGGCGTATATTAGTGAGTATATTAGGCTTTGTTGGTGCATTGTATGATTTCGCAGATAAGAAAGCCGTTAACCAACACATATATTACGGTAGTGTATAAGTGACTTTGCCTACTGGTCAATTCGCCATATGTGCGTTCTCTGCAGTGCGCGGCGCTATCGCCGGCGCGGAAGGCGACATCCATCCTCGTCGCCAGCAGCCGCCACCGAGGTAGAGGGTAGAAGAAGAGGGGGTTGACCTTCCAGAGCGCTCCACCACGTGACGTAATTCTTAAGATACCCCAAAGCTCTTGCGTGACAGGACGTGCGTCTCAACGAGCTGCAACAGTCGGCGTTCGGCAAAGAACGCTCACCGCATCTATATATATATATATAGGTTGCGCGCGAGTACGCGCGCTTCGTATCGGTGATGAAATTCCGAACACAACCAATCACCGGTCACAAAAAAAAAAAAATCCTGCGCTCATGTAGTTCAAACCCTTCTGAAACCCTGCGCCTAATGTAGCTCCAATCCGGCTCAAATTCAGCGCTTGTGTAGTTCAAATCCAGCGCGAACGCAGCTCCACTAACGTGGAACCTGGGGAAGTGCGAAGCAGTGATGCGCCGGTGTTTACTTTATGTTATTCTTGTGCTATTCTGGCACAAGTGAGGATGAATCGAGCGCTTGTAGGGTGGTGGCGCCCTGTCTTGCCCTGCGCTGGTACCAGACTGGCGTTTCGGAAGCGATTTTCACGAGTTTCTGCAAATTCCCGCTTATCCCTGGCTCCTACCCGGATATCCAATGCGGGTATGCGCCACACGTGATTTTATTGTCGTTAACCGTGACGTAACTGACGAGCACGCAATGTTATTGATGTCATGACCTATCAGCCCTGTTAATCATGCATTCGTGTCCTTCCATGCAAATTTTGGTATACACCAAGGGAACGAGCCGAGAGTTCCAGACAGATCTTATTTTTGTGCGTGACCACGACGACATGACATCACATTAGACGCCGACAGCCCGGGCACCTAAAGTACTTTGCACTTAAAACGGGCAACGACACAAAGGAAGCTATTTGCATTAAAATAGTGACGAGCGAGAGCATATGATGCTGCCTTTGTGCCTCACACATCGAGAAGAGTAGTGGCACGCTGGCACGCTCACGCGCTTCCACGGAGCAAAAGAAACCAGTTCTTCCTGCCTGGGCTCCACAGCACCTGGACTTGTCTGTGGCCAGCACTGAACTCCAAATTTAGCCATACTAATTAGGTTTGCCAACCGCCCCAAATTTAGCGGTACAGAACCAACTTTTGACTAAATGTCCTCACTTTTCCTTTTTTTGTTTAACATTTAAGAGTAAATAAACCAGATGTACTTCCTATAGGGCCTGACAGCTCGTTGGTACATTCGTCTCTGTTATCTTGTGTAGAATAGCGCAGGCATAAAGACGCTGTCGTTCTTGCCGTGTCGTTCTAGTTCTGCTGTATACCCTAACCGTTCACAGTATCTCTAGCTGTAATGGTATCCCTGTGAGTCAGCCAACTACTGCGCCTTTCTTGTGTATGCAACTTGTGCAACCTGTGCAGTGTGTTGCACGTACTGGCGGCTCCTGCCACTGACAGGTTCGGTTGCCGCCAAGCGCTCGAGTGTATTTACGTTGCATGCAGGGAATGCGAGAACCTACGCTAATAATAACGTTACCTTGCCTGTTTGTCTAAATGATAATAGGCAGAGAGTAACCGAATGCCATCATCACCATCCTATGCTAATGTCCACTGCAGGATGAAGGTCTCGCCCAGCGATCTCCATTTACCTCTGTCGTGTGCTACCTGATTCCAACTTGAGCGTGCAAATTTCCCAATGTAACCGAATGTAATCGAGCCTTCATATGGAATTCTATTGGAGAATAATGCTAAAACTAATACCCATTCATCAGGGCTATAGGAGCTGTTGGTTATGTAAATGGCATACTGTTATATATTTTGTCTGTTATATATTTTGTGCTTTTCTTACCTGTGCATAGACAATTGGTGCAAACCATATAGTTCTAATTGCAAAGCGTAAAGCGCGCGTTGTCCAACGAACACGACACTGTCACGATGGCTATGGGGCCCAACACAGTTTTCTATTTGTACAGTAAGGCTCTCTCGAAAAATAAACGAAAAGAACAAAAAACAGCTCAACGTTAGCAGTGTGCCGAAAAACGTGTTATGGTGATACGTAGATTAATTGGACAACAGCGAGGCAGTAGCCGCGCTTAGAACGCAGTGCAGTAGGGAAGAAAGATACCAGGGCGTTCGCCATCGATTGCCGATAAAGCCGCCGGGAAGGCTGAGCTTTGTCGAGAAGGAGAGGAAACGGTACAGGGACGCCGCGGGCTTCTCCCGGAAATTGCAAAGAAGCTATGAAGAAGGGTCACAGGAACTGGTGGGAAGGCCGGCCATTAATATCGTGACGCCTCTACACGCAAAGGACATAACCTGCGACAAGATAAGTTGAGATGTACAACACGTTACCATAGCGGACTAATAAATTGATTGATAATCTAGCATTGCCGGTTGTTGGGCGTGTAAGTAAACTGACTTTTATAGCACGTTTAGCGCCGGCGGATAAGGACAAAAAGGGAGACAACACCACAAAGAGCATTGTGGTGTCGTCTCGCTTTCTGTTCCGCTGGCGCTAATATGACTGATTATTGTTTTGCCATCAATTTACCGCCGTGAACATCTTTAACTCGCCCGTTGGCGATGTCACATCTTGCGTGTCTCAGGGCAGCTTTCTAGGTTTCTTGCTCTTCATAATCTATGTTAACGATTTACCGACTAGTATTTTGTCCCCTGTGCGCCTTTTTGCTGACCAATGCGTCATTTATGGCGCAATGAAAACTAGTGATGACCATAGAGCCCTACAAAATTACCTCAGTCGTTTCCAGGGCTGGTGTTACACCTCGAAAATGACACAGAAGTTATCAAAAAGCAATGTTTTAGCGTTTATCACAGGTACGCGAATTGAAATTCTTTTAGTACATTGATACCACACGTGAAGAAGAATAACGGCTACAAATACCTAGGTCATCCCTTCTCAGCCAATTTCTCCGAGCCAGCTCATATCGCGGCTCTCTGCGAAGATATAAAAATGTTTAGGTACTTACGTCGCAACGTGGAAAAATTGTTGATATCCGTAAATTTACATCTGACTTGCGTTCATCCACAGCTGGTATTTGCATGTGTGATGCGGTATCCTTGACAAATTTATTTACCCAGTGATCAATTGCTTTCAAAACACAGTAGCTAGTTGTATCCTGTATATTGACAATTGTAACTAAAACCAATGTATCTTGATACAGCGCCTAGAAATACGCTAAACAGGCTCTTTTGTGCTTGATTCACAAATCTATCCACGCTGTTTGATCGTCATCATTACCGCCAGGTACAGCCATAGGCATGTCAAGCCGGTTGCGGAATCGCTCTTGTTCCAAAGTGAAGCCGTCTTTAAACGGCTTTTCTATCAGCCTCCTGTTACAATGTGCCGTGACGAAGCAAATAAAGCAATCAATACGACTCTTTCAGAGCGCATGCTTTCATTTTTTCGACATTACCCACTGCTATATTATTATGCTAACCACTGTTCTATATCATTCAGTCAACCAAGACAACAGTATGGCTTCAGGAAGGGATATTCTACGATGTATCAAATCCATACCATCAATCAGGTAATCGAGAAATCTGCGGAGTACAATCAACCTCTCTATATGGATTTCATAGATTATGAAAAGGCAATTTATTCAGTAGAGATACCAGCAGTCATAGACGCATTGCGTGATCAACGAGTACAGGAGGCATACGTGAATGTCTTGGCAAATGTCTACAAAGATTGCACAGCAACCTTGGTGAAAGGAGAAAGTTACCTATCAAAACAAAAGGAGAAAGTTACCTATCAAGAAAGGGTCAGGCAAGGAGACACAATCTCTCCAATGCTATTCACTGTATGCTTAGAAGAAGTATTCAAGCTCTTACACTGGGAAGGCTTAGGAGTGAGAATCAACGGCGAATATCTCTGCAGCTTTTGGTTTTCAGATGACATTGTCCACAGGAAAAGGAGAAAGTTACCTATTAAGAAAGGGGTCAGGCAAGGAGACACAATCTCTCCAATGCTATTCACTGCATGCTTAGAAGAAGTGTTCAAGCTCTTAGACTAGGAAGGCTTAGCAGTGAGAATCATTGGCGAATATCTCAGCAGTTTTTGTTTTCAGATGACACTGTCCTATTCACCAACGATGGGGACCAATTACAACAAGTGATTGACGACCTTAACCGAGAAAATGTACTAGTGGGTTTGAAGATTGATATACGGAAGACAAAGATAATGTTCGATAGCCTGGTAAGGGAACAAGAAACCAGGATCGCCAGTCAGCCTCTATAGTATGTAAAGGAGTACGTTTATCTAGGTCAATTACTCAGAGGGGAAGGATCATGAGAAGGAAATTTACAGAAGAATAAAATTGGCTTGGAGTGCATACCGCAGGCATTGCCAAGTCCTGACTGGGAGCTTACCACTGTCGTTCAAAAGAAAAGAGTGCAATCATTGCATTCAACCAGTGCTCACAATATGGGGCAGAAACTTGGAGGTTAAAGCTTGATAACAAGTTAAGGACCGCACAAAGAGCGATGGAACGGAAAATGTTAGGCGTACCGTTAAGAGACAGGAAGAGAGCAGTGTGGATCAGAGAGCAAACGGGGATAGCCAATACTCTAGATGACATTAAGAGAAAGAAATGGAGTTTGGCAGGCTATGTAATGCGTAGGATGGATAACCGGTAGATCATCAGAGTTACAGAATGGGTACCAAGAGAAGGGAAGCGCAGTCGAGGACGGCAGAAAACTAGGTCGGGTGATGAAGTTAGGAAATTTGCAGGCGCAAGTTGGAATCAGCTAGTGCAAGCCAGGGATAATGGGAGATCGCAGGGAGAGGCCTTCGTCCAGCAGTGGACATAAATCTAGGCTGATGATAATGATGATGATATAATTCTGCAATGGCTTTCCTGACAACGTCGTCGCCATTCAATATTGCGAAAATTTTAACAGCCGCGCTGTTTAAGGTCGAGGTTGATCCCTACGGAGTGATGGTGTTCGCAGTTTCGAGCGAAGAGTGTCAGATGAGGAGGGGATGTGCAGAGAGAGAAAGAAAAAGAGACAGACAGAGAGCGAGAGAAATAAGTAAAACAAAATCAACTTTCTTGACGAGGTGGGATTCGATACCGGGTGCCCACGGTCCGAAGGCGAGCGTCATGACCACTAGGCTATACACCCACGCATACAGAACATGCATTTATGGGAACCATATGATTGCATTGTACCGTTGTTTGTAACACAACTGGCTATGGGCGAGAGAAAGAGAAAATGAGGGCGAGAGAGAGAAACAGACAGAGAGAGGGGGAAAGAAAGAATGAAAGAGAAACACATAGAGAGAGAAAGAGAGTGAGGTGGGATGTGAACCCGGGTACCCACGGTCCGAAGGCTAGCGTTATACCCACTACGCTATACACCCAGCTTGCCGAGCTCCGCTGTTGCATTAGATTTCACAAGCTGTAAGTTGGCCTAAGTTTTTTGTATTTCATTTCAACATCTCCCTGAATCGTCTTGTTCTATACGTTGATAACCACCGTCTCACTCTGGCCTTCCCAAACCTTAATATTTAGTCGTGACGAAGACGCACAGGGGGCTATGAGGCACGCAGTGGTGGGGGGACTCCGGTTCTCTAACATGCACCCATAACTCCGGTACACAATTCCGAAAGAAAGACCTACTTAGAGCAGTCCCTACTGCATATGGGCCTTCCTCTCTCGGCGATTAATATTTGATCTTTTGGTGCAGGTACCCTTGGTCGAGCTCGATAGGAAGTGTGTCAGATTGTGCATGAATACGTCATTGCTACAGGGAGACTCTCAGTTTAAACACCTTTTCCTGAATTTTGACAGTAGATAGCATTATCTGCATAATCTAGCGTCTTCGCCTAAATGGGTATGGCCACTTTGCAAGGAAAAGAAAGCAAAAAGAATTTATAATCACTGTCAATGAAATATACGTAAGTCGTATGTAACTTAAGAAGTGAACAGAAAGAACTTCATATTCTGCACCCATTGCGAACCGTGGCCAATACCCCCCCCCCCCCCCTTCCCCGTCGGTACGTGCCATAAACTGAAGGAAGATGAGCGCTCTTACAAAGGCAGCTCGCGTGCGACAAGGTCGGCAGCATTCGCCGCGGCTCCTATCACGTGGCCTTGTTTTGGGTGGCATTAGGTTTTGCTACTCTTATTTGTTGAGCTCTCAATTATTCTTACACCTGTTTCATCCTAGGTCAAAAAACTCCCCCGGCAGGGGTTTTTCCCCTTGGACGGTCTCTATTCCGACAGATGAATTGCCTCTGGATTTGTTCATCCGCAGTGGTGTGAGCAGCATCCCGGTGGCTCTGGTTCCTTCAAGTGGAGGCTCTATACCCCAGGCTATCCAGAAAGCTGTACATGCTGCAAAAAATCACGATTATCGGGTCCGCTTTGGAAAGTTCTCGAAAAAGTGCTCAATTTGAGATTCGAATAAATAAAAGAAATTTTGACAGCCCTTGGTGGAATGAAGAATGCACTCGTGATTACAGAACGAGAAAAGCTCCTTGGAAATAATTATTAAATAACCACAGTCCCAGGAATTGGAGCGATTATAATTTTCTTTTCGAGCCGTCTGTAAACGTACAGTTTCGGAGGACAAAGATGAATACGACTGTAAGCATTTTGATTTCCTGTCTAACAATAAATCCGCTGTGCTGAGTACGGTGAACGCCACCTAGGTGGCGTTGGTAGTCCTTCTTGATGCCAGCGTCCCTTCGAATGCTGGCATCGAGGCGTCGTAGTGCTGAGACCACCGAAGCGTTCACTGTCGGTGCGCGTTAAGGCCGGAATACATGGAGCGAATAACCGGCGTCCGAGCGAAGAACTTCGTCGGGCGGCGAACGTCCGACGGCCGGCGTCAAGAAATTTGCCGTCCGCAGCCGATCTGCCTGTCCAAACATTTTCGTCGGGCGAACGCCGCCGCCGGAAGCGTCTAGCGCGCAGCGGTGGACGACAGCCAATCAGGAGGCACTAGTTCCGGTCGCAATGCATGCTGGTGTTTCGCGCGCGCGCGCCTTTTCGCGTCGTCTGCAATCGCGTTGGTGTTGCCGTGTCTGCATGTCTCTGCACCGATTGAGTAGTTCCTAGTATGATCTCTCAGGAATCGCGTTGTATTTGTACATCCCATATCCGCTGATCTGCGAGGAAACAGACAAGCAGTGCAAGCTCTCTACAACAACCTTCAACAGAAATCTTCTGATCTCAGAGGCCACATGCTGTCGTCATGCCTATCTCCCGACTTCCCCGATAGATGACGTTGGCATCGGATATTTCTTTCGCTAGGCTTAGACGCGTTCGAAACGAGAAGCGATCTCGAAAACTACTCAAGGTTATCCATAATACTCTGTCGTCGAAGCGGCCTGAGACTAAGCGAAAGCCGTTTACGCAGTCATTTGCTTCCAACTAAGTGAATTCTACAAGGACAACGCCAAATTCAGTTCGAAGCGGGCGGCCGGGACCGCCGCCAACACGGCGGCCAACGCGCGGCGGCGTTCGCCGCATGTATTGCAACACAGCAAACATCCTGCGTCGTGTCGCCGCGTCGTTACTTGACGCGTGAAGTTCGTCGAGAAAGTTCGCTCCATGTATCCCGGGCTTTAGTGTCATAATGCAGTACTTCTCTTTTCTGCTCGTAGGCGGCGGCACCGCCCCGAGCAAGAAATAAGCGTGCGTTCAGTTTTCTTCGCAGTAGAAAAGTGCTTTTGCGTCCAATTAATATTGATATATATATATATATATATATATATATATATATATATATTATGGGGTTTTACGTGCCAAAACCAGTTCTGATTATGAGGCACGCCGTAGTGGGGGACTCCGGAAATTTGGACCACCTGAGGTTCTTTAACGTGCACCTAAATCTAAGTACACGGGTGTTTTCGCATTTCGCCCCCATCGGAATGCGGCCGCCATGGCCGGGATTTGATCCCGCGACCTCGTGCTCAGCAGCCCAACACCATAGCCACTGAGCAACCACGGCGGGTCACTGAACGAATCACTAGAAGAAATCGCGAAGGGTTTGGAAATTAGATTTTCTTCCGTCTCGCTAAATTGTTCTCGCTTACGAAGGGCATCAAATGATTTTACAAAATTTTTTATGTTGGAATTGGCTGAAATCATGAAGCGACTTCCAGATTCAGCTCCCGGCGCTGATGGGGTAACATCTGCTATGATCAGATTTTATTTAAGGAAGCTTCTGACGATCTTTTAGATGTTGTGAATAACTCATTCGGTTTTCATGGATTCCGTTTGCGTGGAAAATTGCTAAATTATACCAATTCTTAAAAATCATGGAGAAGGATATAGAATAGACTACATTTGGCCAGTCGCCGTAAACTCTAATTTGGGGAAATTAATTGAAAGAATACTATACACCCGTATGATTAAACTTCTACAGAACAAAGACTTGCTTAGCCCCTGCCCAATTGGATTCCGACCACCACATTATGTTCAATTTGGCATGCTCACGTGGACTTATAAAGTCAAATAAAATTAGCATGACGAAAGAGGCAAATAGGTGCTCTTGTGACATTAGACACTTCCAAAGCGTATGATAGTGTGTGTAGAACACCTAATTTTATTGGATATACTACGAAATCTAGAGTTTCCAAATTATCTTGCAAACTGGATTGGTAAATTCTTAAATGGAAGAACATTTTACCGCTCTCTAAGAGGCTCTTCTTCGAGTATACATAATCAGTCACGTGGTGTTCTTCAAGGAGCTGTCACTTCGCTATTATTATTTAACATTCTGATGTGTTCCATTCCTCGTTATCAAGATGTACAAACATACGTATACGCAGATGACATTGATTTCTTCGCATCAGACTCTATATATTATCGGCTACAGAACTACCTCTACGCCATAGAAACGTGGTTAAACAAAATTCGCCTTTCATTTAACTTTATAAAATGCTCGATACTGGTTTTCCCTCTTAAGGGACCCGTTAACATATCGCTATCCTATCGACTCGAGACTATACCTCAAGTGGAGTCGGTGACCGTTAGGTGTAGTCTATGACCGTTCCCTCAGCTGGCTTGGCCATATTGACCATATAGTTAAAAAAGGAGTGAGAGCAGTTGGTGTGCTACGTATGTTATGGAACAGTCGGTCAGGGATGCGGAGAGTCCTACTTCTAATGATACATAAAATGTATGTGCGTCCCATTTTAGAATTTGGATGTGTATCATTTTCATGTGTGGCAGCTTATAAATTACGCCCCCTTGTTCTGCTTGAGTGGAAAGCCCTGCGATTCTGTTGCGGATTACCGATATTTGTTGCCAATAACATACTACACCAACAGGTCAGGTCGCCCTCAATATTGCGTAGATTCCGTTTCCTGATGGTGCAAACATTTTAAAATTTGTATGAATCCCCTATTAGAAGATTGAAAAACATTCCGTTCCCAGCCTGCATTATTCTTCGTAGTACAGTGGTCTTGGTTTCATACACCACAGGTGGTCCTTGTACAAACATTGATCAATCCCTTAAATGTACGTATCTGGGATGTGCCGCCTATTTGTGACATGCGAGAGAACCTAAAAATCATATATGATGACATCTATCCGAACAACGCATACCTTCTCTCTCAGAGAATTAAATGGCCATTTATTTAGTTTTGCTATAAATACGGTAATTGCGACAGACGCTTCACAGTGTGATTTTCTCTGTTGCTCTAGACTGGTCATTCGCAATCAGGTTTCCGGACTTCTTTTCCGTATTTCTGGCCGCATTTCTAGTTGTGGTTTCAGCCTTACGCAAACCAAATTCATAAATACCGGCGGTAGCAATAATGACGGATTCTTTATCTTTGTGTTCATCGCTCACAGCAAATAGTGTCACTAACATTTTACGTAGATTTAATTTTCTAGTGCCTGCCTACATAAATTTTATTAGATTGCTTCGGGTGCCTGGCCATAAGGGATTATTCACGAACGAAATGGCTGACAGTCTCGTGAGAGCGGCCCTCAGTGGTCCTGTGTTACGATTACTTCCTACAATAGCTTGCCTAACGACTACTAGATTCAGGAGATATACAACTATTGAAGACTTTTTGAACCCAGCTGTAGCTAATTTTTCAGAAAATCGACACCTCCTATTCCCTTGGCACAAAAATTCCTTTCACACAAGAAAAACTGAAGTGATTACGTTGTCGAATGCCAGAATTCGGTCGTCACAGGGCTGGTCTGGCGCCCTCCCCTTTGTGCCCTGTCTGTGGAGAAGATGAAACCATAGATCATTTTTTCATATTCTGTCGCCGTTCTTCTTCTTTAAGGAAAAAAAATAGAATCAAGTTTTATACAGCTTGGTTTACGTGTTTCAATTCTAAATATCCTTTATCTAGGAGCCTCCTCTCTTGGAAACTGCCACAGTGATGTTTGCTCAGTAGTGGAGGAATTTATAGTTGCTTCAAAGAGATTTCCTGAAATTCTTGCAATTTCATTTTTGTTTATTTCCTCCTAACAACTTTCCAAATTTTAGTATAAACAAAGGCTTCCTATTACCATGAAAATCTTGGACAATCCCCCGCAGTGGGTGTGTGCCATCAGAGAAGGCATACCATACCGTACCATTCGGCTTCCATCGTAATGCGGCCGCCGCCGGGAGTCGAAACCACGACCTCACGCAGCGCAACTCCATAGACACTGAGCCGCCGCAGCGGGTACTGATTTTGCAACGTGTAAAGGTCTGCTATGTACATTTGCAAATGTTGAACAATGTGTAAACCCTCTCGCTTCTTCTTTTCCGCGCTGCTTATACGTATTGTTATAGACGCAAGTTTTGCACAATGCTTGATAGTTGCGAGGGAGTGTCATCCCCTCTGGACGTTATTTTGTGACGCTCCTCTCTCGATGCAATCCTGGAGCCTGTGAGGTAATATGAATTTAAAAAAAGAAAAAAAAAACAACAACAGAATACTGTCTACACGTAGTGGCAAGAACATGCGAGATCGATGCACTATACCATATTTTCATTCGCAGAATCCCACCGTACAATGCAACCAAACAAATTAAAATCACTCGGTCGAAAGCAATTACTAAGTCTTATCTGTCATTCAGTCAAAGTGTGCTGAATATTTCTGTGGGAATTTTACGATGAACCGTCATTACTAACGGAGTGATCATAGAGAAACTAGCAGCGAAGGGTCAGATAAGGTATTTTAGCACAGGTGTTTATTGCTAAAGGCATTCATTACAATTTATCTGCTGCTTAAGTATATTCGATCGCCTTAGCTATGCGTAACATCTGTTACCAAGTAATGTTGATAACGATGACGCGCCACATTCGTCCATCCGGGAACCATTTCTTAGGAAGTATTTCATTAACACCTGTACAAGCCGCACTCATTGGTCAGTAGTCAATCAGTCGTCATACGGCCCGTGGGGTCGCTTGGGCATTCGGTCGACAGCGCTAAGCGCCCTTTCATTTGTGAAATGTTGCAGCTCCGTCCAGTCTTCGGAAAGAAGTTGCACCGTCGACTTTCAACGATGTGAAGGAGACACTATATAAGAGGAGGCTTTAGCTCATGAGCTACTATATCCAAATACGCGGGCTCTCCAAGCACTGTACCGCTTTTTGTGAAATATTTTGCATTTAAGGGGGCTGTCTGCCCCTCGGAGTGTGTATCTGGATTGTGGAGGGAATGTAAAGATCGCGTATCACATTCACGGAAAGGAGCACGCGTGTGTCCCCTAAACATGGAATTATGTTTTTATTTTGGCCCAGAAAGTAGTGCCTAAACGACATGGCGCTTCGCTTGACGCGGACACACTGTCAACCAATCCGTATACCGTCAGTTAAACAAGAAGCCGCGCAGGGAGAGTAGTTTTGCGTGGATACATTATTGTATTGCCTAAAATGGTATTACATCCGCTTCTGCTAACTTTTATTTGTGTCCGAGAGCAATTTCTGCCTCATTGACACTTAATGCGTGTGGAAGAGTGACGCTGCCTTCATGCAGAAGGACGGTGTGGTGCATCAACGACTCCTTAAGCATGCTTTTTGACATGGCGGCGCGCAACAATACGAGCAACGCGGTGGTGTTTTGGGGGTGGGGCGAGGGCCGCCGCCTTTTGAAACGCGGAAGAAGCTTAGCCGACGAGAAAACTGCCTGACGAAAAGAGAATAGAACAGCCGGCCCAGGAACGCGCGCTGTGCCTGTGTCTCGGTGTCTCTCCTTTACAATATATATATATATATATATATATATAAAACGTACGCTTCAGTGTACACAGTATCTTCAGTAATTTCGTAAGGCACTTTCTGCTGCACTACTTTAGAGTACTTTCTCCCGGTTACCTTGTGAACCCTCTCTAGAGTATCGCAAAGAAAGTGTCGAAGGACGGATCCGCAGAATGTGCGCTTCTCCTGAAAGCTTTTCTCGCGTTTAGCGCAAAAAACTTCAAAAATAACGTACAGTAGAGTAGACATACAAATGCGCTATTTTCAACAATGATTTATTAGAAGCCGGATCAAAGGGTTTATATACCTAAGACAAAATCAAGCAAGCGCAAACCAAGAGCCAGTGAGGAATGACAGGTCTCTCCTCGATAAAGAGGCCGAAGGAGTACTAATTCACTCATGGTCAAGCTTATCTATTCTTGCGGATTCACTTATCAATCGCATTTTTTGTTTATGCCTGCGCACAACAAAGCACTCATAAAACAAAGACGAACAACCATACTTGCTCCAGTGTGCGGGTAACCAGCCATCGTGTCCTTTGCTAACGTTATTACAGTGCTCTCTAAGCCCGTTGTTCCGACGCCACCCCATTTCCTCCACGTAGTGTTCACCACGCAAAAGTGGAAACCGGTAAACACGGCCTTCCTTGCAGGGTACACACCATGTCCTATGTTTTTTGTCGCGGTCATGCCTTTTATCAGTGACGGGGTTGCTGATTCTGCATACTTTCCTCAACTTACTGAGAGCCGTGAACACGACCTTAAGATTTGCTCGTGAAGCCGCCTTTTCTATATTGCGGGAAATTTTGCGCAGGTACGGCATAATGTCAATTAAAATTTCATTTATTAAACTTGGGGTTTTACGTGCCAACACCACGAAATGATTACGAGGCACGCCATAGTGCGAGACTCTTGAATAATTTTGACTACCGGAGGCCGTGTTTCGTCCCCTTCGAAACACGGCCGCTGTGGTCAGGGGCGCTATAACGTAAAATGATTCCAAACTCCTGACGTCAAATTTATGTAACCACCGACGCAAGCATCGGGCGGTGACCCGCAGCGTTGTCTGAACAACCCAATCAAACGCTCTCCTCGTTTATAGGAGGTCACCTTTGTTCGATTTTAAAACCAATAACATTGTCAACACTCAGCGGTTTTTCTTATCTAATTGGCGGACTGAGGCGAGGAGCATGCTCTAGTGGAAAGGGTTTGGATGGGGCCGAGCCAGCACAGTGAAAATAGATAACCGCATGAAGAGGGCGGTGCCGGCTTCTCCGATTGGTCCGCTTCGCCTTACTTAGCATGCGGTGGCTGGTCGAAAATCGCGGCGGCGTGAAACGGAAGGATAAGAATGCCGCTAAAACGGATCCTCAGCAAGGAAGAGTTGGTAGAGCGATGTCGTATGCATCCCGAAAGGGCTCGATAACGTTTTACTGTCACGCAAAAAGGTTTATCATGTGCAAATAAATACGTGCTCACCGGCAGGTGCGAGTAGCGAGGGCCTGAGCGATCGGCGCGCACCCATCTTCCAATACTTTCGGAACGGGGCAGTCTGTGGCTATTCAGAAAAATTTTAAGTTTTATTCGGCATATTAATGCAATTTTTCGCGTACACGTCACTTTGACGCGGTGAGTTTTCGCGGTTTTCTGACGTCGCGTGACAGACAGGCAAAGTGGGCGTAGCCAGAAAACATTGGACCAATAGCAGAGGGCTAGTGGTGAAAAGGCGTCGAATCAGGAATGATTATTTTTCTTTTGTGCGGTTTAATCATGCATAATCAGTGTGCACACGTTATATCAGATGGGCAGCTATGGCGGTTTTCGTGACGTCGCGTGACAGACAGGCGAAGTTGGGAGTGGCCTGAAAATGTTTTGACCAACCGTGGAGGCTGATTGCAGAAATTGGAATCAAAACAGTTTGGAATCATTTTACGTTATAGCGCCCCAGGACTTGACCCCGCGTCCTCAGGCTTAACATCGTAACGTCTTAGCTCCCACGGCGGGTATAATGGCAATTCCTTACCGGCCTTGAGATTCAGTCGTTGAGCTGGAATGCCTGCTGAAAGGGGATTTCCTGAGTAAGCCTTCTGCCACCAATACCTGAATGCGATCCGGATATTATGCTTGTGTGAGTTGAGCCTTTTTGCGGTCAAAAACTGGCCATGATAAGATGAAATCAGGATTTATTGAAAGTGTTATCGGAGGCAGTGTTTGACTATACTACTCTTTACTAATTTGAACTTTACCTACCAACTTTACAAAATTAACGCTTCCAAAGCTCCCAAAACATGGTTTATTAATTAGCATACAACAGCCTTTCCCGTCTAAACGTTGTTGAAGAAAGGAGCCTGTTTTGTACCATGGTCCAACAATGCCGTACTTGTCCACGAAGTAGGACCATTGGCCATGGTTTTCCGGGTTGCAGAGGTGTGGTGTAATTTTGGGACCTCCTAAAAGCACATTTCGATAGGATATGGACATCATGCTATATTGTGGCTTAAGCGCTTTCGGTTTTTATTTCCCAGAAAGTTTGTGGTAGGTTCCTTGCTTCTTGCTGCACCAAAAATTAGTTTTTATTTGTTATAGGGAATAAATTACGTAAACTTCTTTTGTGGTTGATGACATTTCGCATCGAACTTACCGTTCTTATTCTGTCGATATATTGTTCAGTAATTTTGCCGAAGCTTAACATGCTCTATTACTACATATCCTGCTCCTAAGTGCCCCCCCCCCCCCCCCCCCCCGGTGGAGTTGCACAAAATACACAAAATGACAATTTTCAAGGTACAGTGGGAGCCGGCTGCTGCTGCTGCTGATGATGATGATAATGATGATGCAAGCATCCCTTTGAAATAGGGCAGTGGCACGTACAGGCCATTATAATGGCTATTTAGATTTTTTCACTTACACCTTTGATTATTTTCATACTTAAACTACACACTTAAGCTGTCATTTGCATCACCGATCTTCCAGCTGTGTATTACTAGCAAAGGCAAAACGCCATGGAGCGACGTGACAACTGGCAAAAATTAAGAAATTGTATCTCATATTCTAACACCAGTAAATGAAGATTTTATTTGTACGATTATGCGGGTAATAGAGCTCCAGCGAATAATATTTGAGAAAATGACAAAGTAGTTCGCGCTACCGCGTTACCACCTCGGAATATGGCCAGTTTTTCAGCTGAGCGCGAAGGTGGCATGGACCTAGGCACGCCCTGTCCCCCCTTCCCTAAGGCCAGGATTCCACGATACGGTAGCGTAGGAGATCCCCACCTGCCTTCTCGTCACAGCAAAATAAAAAAAAAACAGACGCAAATAAGAAAAAAAATGTAACGATGGCAAGCTGCCACGTGACGTCGGTTTCGCAAGAGTTCTTGCATCGTAGTGCGTGGTGCTCGCCGCATCGCGCAGGTCACCATGTCGGGTAAATTTGCTTTCGCGGATCTTACTTGATTGAAATTGTTGTCGGGAAAATACAAATTTGTTATACTTCTTTCGCTATAAACCAAAAACACTAAACCCTATGTATACGTTTTCTACCGTTTAACATCACGTATCACATGTTCATTGTCCTCTGACAACATGTGGTCTTTGGTAAAGTAGTACGGATATGTATTTGGTACCCCTGTCGGGCGGACAAATTTACTGTCACTTTGAGTTAGATGCACATTGCCGTTAGGGTCGTTCGGACGGAAAGGTTTTTGAAAGGTTCGCTGCAGAGCGCTCTTGCCTACGAAACCGATCGTCGAACTCACTTCGTCGCTTCCAACTGCGGAGGCTCGATGGAAGTGCTTCAAATATGGCGTAGCAGTCAGTGGGCGGTCGGCGCGAACTCATAAAAGATTTTCTACTATTTAATATGTTCTAAGCGCCCCTGCATTTGGCAAGAGTGATTATTTTTCTGCCCACAAAATCCGTGCCGTTTTCTAGGCGCCGAACACTCTGCCACTGTTGTAGCTTCGCAAGACGTATCACGTCGCTTGAGCGTTTGATGTAATTTCGTCCGCTCTTCGCTCCTGACATTCATCGTGATAGAGTTAGCATGCAGATATGGGCTAGGATAACAAGCGTATAATGGGCTGGCTGATTTACCGATACAGGTTGCCATCAATTTCAAATGGCACTTTCCTTTCTCGTCTAGCAGCGCGCCGCCTAATTGACTCTCGCTGTGGCGAAGTGCGCTCGTGTGACATGAACAGCCTTCAAGGTCAAGTATGTCTGACATGCATACAGTTCAAGGTCTACACGGTCACTATACTGCGTGAGATTGTATGACATACTTGTATTGCGTTCGGAAGAGCCGCAGTGGATGTTCGTGTTGGATGCATGATTTTTCTTTTTTTTTGTGCATGAACATGACTTGCTTATTTCGAGGTCTCCTTTTAACCTATTCAACAGTACCTGCCGAGGTGGTTCAGTCAGCTAAGGCGTTGCGTTGCTAAGAGCGAGGTCGCGGCATCGAATCCCGGCCTTGGCGGCCGCATTTCTATGGGGCGAAATGCAAAAAAATGCCCGTGTGCTTGCGTTATAGTGCAGGTTAAAGAATCCCAGGTGGTCAAAATTGATCCGGAGCCGTCCACTACGGCGTGCCTCATAATCACTGGTTTTGGCACGTAAAACCCCAGAATCAAACATATTCAACAGGGAAAAAAAAGATTTATAATAGCAGTAGATGGGGCTCGTGTCGTGGCATTGGAGCTATTGGTTCGAAGCCAGCTGAGGAAGAAATATTTTTCTTTTTTTTAAGTAGTTGCGAATTCGGCCGTGCTACTACTACCCACGCTGCATTCAAGCCCAACGAAAATCAAAGCTACGTGCAACTAAACGAACGATTTAATAAAAATTCCATAACGAAACAAATAATGAGCACGATGCCTTCGCTCACAAACTTAACAGCTGATCATCATCTCAGGCAATTGTCGCCATCTTCTGCGGCCCTGAAGCGCGCAAGCCGTTCATATCGTGGCACTGTGGATCAGTGCGCATCGCAGTGCGCAGCTCGTGGCAATGATGCCGCACTTCTTAATACAGGGATGCTGCGGCATTCCGTGTAAAGGAATAGCCCGACTGTTAGATCTTAACACTTTAGCGCTGTAAAATAAGCAGTCACGTAATCACTGTAATGGATGGGGCGCATGAAAATGCTAAGAAAACTAGTGAATGCAATCGTTCGTTGTGACGCAATTATGTAATCTGCTGCGTAGCCTGTGACCCTCGAGAGCGCTCTCGGCTTTCAGTACCATGGTTATGTCGGGCGACAGTGACTTTAGTTTTTTTTGTTGCAGCACAACTCTGGTCGTTAGGAGGGAAAATTGCCTGGAGCGTTGGAAGAGCGGTACCTCTGTTCAGACTCTTGGTTTAACGCAGCCCGTACTTTTCGTACTTTCTTTCTGCTGCTTGGAAAATATTTTTCACCACTTTTTCGTTTTGTTGTGGTATTTTATTCTAGGAAGGATTTATGTCATTCTATGTTCTCTAGGAAGCGGCAACCGTGTCAACGCTTTGCAAATGGTAGGCCGGATCGCCATGAACTTCGGAAGTGCAGGAATGTTTTACTTTCGTACTGTGCTCGGAATAAACGTTCAGCACCTTGTGTTTTCGACAAAGCACTATGGCAATAAACCAAATAATAATTTTGCATAATTTGATGTTTCTCTTATATATATCCAAAATTCTACCCACCGTGCATAACAGCATGGTTGGTAATGTTTTGATCACCCTGAGGAAATCATCGCTGAACTGAGAGGGGGAAAAGGGGGGGCAGAGAAATATTTGGAACACCACCCATAGAAATTCAGCTTCGGTTTACCCGCTTATTATGCGCCCGCCGCACCGCATCCTCATTGTCGCAAGAAAACAAACGCGGGCTCTCCACTCGTTGAAACGAAGCTACAGAGTGCGAACTTTTAGGTGCGCTTATCTTGCTTATCGAAATGCTGGTACATGTCTTGGCATGGTGTATCACGGCACAGATAAAAGATACGCGATTATGATAGTATCTAAGATGCTCGTATCTTAGATACGGCCGGCTCAGCTTTGGTTAGCGCATGTGAATCAGCACATCTATGAGAGGCGGCACTGCGCGCACTGACGGTGGAAGACAACACCACGTTATGTCACCGAGGGGTAACAGAAAGAAGAATCCGAAAAAAAATATTCTTCAATTTATAAAGCGTTTACGTAGATGTGGTTATTTTCGGCGGTCAGATTGTGTACGTTAGTGTATCCGAGCACCACAAAATAAGATAAAAGAGATTTGTACGTTCTTGCAGAATCGCAGCCCGATTTTCGGCGAATCTGTTTCCTTCGGAAAGTTGCAGGAGGAATGTCAGGTGCTTGTAAATAAACTACACAAATGAAAACTTAGTCCGAATAGGACGCTTTCGAGCACTTGTATAAGAAACTTTAGCGCAGGTCGTATCTTCACTCGCATACTTTTGGCTTCGTATGTACATCAGCCACAATTTTCCCATTATTTTTGCCGGAGTCTGATCTCTGTGGCTGTTCTACTCGTAGTTCTGCCAGTACATACAGTTAAATTTGGCGCCATTAATGAAACAATCCATAACGCTCTGCAGCGCTTGCATAAGTAGCTTACTGCACCTACATTCTCTGAAGCTTGCCTACACATCACTGGATTACCAGCCCCCTGTTTCCGATCACAGTTATACAATGCGACTTCTTCAGTTAACTGAGGACATCACAGGCGCCTAAAAAGAAGATTCCGTAATTTTTATTACAAATCTCATAACTAAACCAGAAACGTTCTAGTTATGTCACGCATTACACTTAAAAAGCGCCCCCCCCCCCCCCCCTTTCTATATGCACTAAACCAAAATTTCGGTGAAGCAGAGTTCTCTCGAGACGTTGTTGCTTTTATCAGGGCAGCGGCAAAACTTTCAAGTAAGGTATCTGAAGATGCAGAAAATGCGGCTGCAGCAAATTTGATTTAGCCCATAATTAACCTGCACTTTAGCAAATCGTGATGAACATCACTCCTAACCTTCCTTACATGTCCTCTGAATAGTACAGATTCGGAGAATGATCTAGTTCGGTCAGGAATTCATGAAAATTCGCATACAACGTTTTCCAGTGCTTCTAGTCGTACTAAAAACCTCACTGATTTAATACGAAAGCGTGCCACTACCCTTTTAATACGAACATATATGGCTATTTTATTCGGTTCCTGCTCGTGCATCCCTATAATGAGAGGTATTCTCTCTGCGTGATATCATGCAGAACATGCACCTAGAACAAATAGGAAAAAAAAGCACGCACAAGTGTTTTTTCCACTACGGAAAGTTCTAGTGATGAATCAATAATTTCATTATGACAGCGTCAAAGGCCTACAAATATTAAGCAGTAGTGAAATCGTTGTAGGCCACTAAGAGGCTGCTGTATACCTCTGAGAGCTATACATGTACCTAAGGATAATCTGAGTCTACGTATATATAAATACAGGTGAAAACTACGCGAGCTTTCATTTAGACACCGACAGACTAATTTCGAACAAGTTTGTTACATTTATAAACAGGTTAAATTAAACCTAGTTTGGTCACTTGTTTGTATTGAGGCAAAAAAAAAAATACGCGTACTTTTAGTACGCGTACTAACATGAATTTAAAGATTCTCTAGATCCACGATAAAAAGAAAAAGAAAAAAAAAGATAGTACATGTTGTAACAACTATAACGTCGAACACGGCAAGATCACATACACTGGTGTGTGATCTCGCCGTCTTACATCGGAATGAAATGCACCTCTAAAGTGTAAATGCTTTTGAAGAGCGTACGTAACCACTGCATCGATTTCACGTAGGTGTTAAATTTAAGCAATGCAATGGTCAGCTTTGCCAATCTCATAACATTTGTAATGTTTGCTTTAGGTGTTCATTTGCACAGTTGTAAACTTGTCTATTTTTTTAATTTCTTTTTCAGGCTTACCTATGGCTTGTAATTTTTATATTAAATGTACTGCCTCAAATTCGGATCAAATCGGCTCTGCGGTTTCGCAAAAGAAGTGAATTTGAAGTTTTTAGCTTTATTTGACCGGGCAATTTAAATTAACCTCAAGCGAGGTAAAAGATTTTTTTTTTTTTTTTTTGCAGGGAAAGCTGCACATCCTTTTGCTTGATGCTTGCTAAGGCAACTGCTGTGCACGCAGGTGTGTAACTTTGATACGCGAAGGTTACTAAAAATGCATATCACACGCATGATTTTTATTTCAGTGTTAATCACTTAAAAGGGCAAACGCGCCATTGTATTTCTGTCATAATTAGTTCAGTTCCTCGCTAAGTGATGTTAAACCCAATTTATACCCATTCGTATACAAGCAACTTTCTGAATCCTATTCGCCTTACGCTATCCGTCTTACTCAGCAAAATTTGTTCCTGTGTCGGTGCGCTGTTCTCTCTACACTTTCATTCCTGATATTGCTTTTCAGGGCTGTGCTGCTTTGCGAGCATTAGGCGTATAGCTAACAGCACGGATCCCAATTACGTGTGTTCGAGCTTCCTTGAAAAAGGGTAATGTATTGATTTTCGCTTGGAACGGACGGAAATACCCTTCGCAGCTTCTCGAGGCACATTTAACCTGCTTGAAGTTTCACGAGAAAGCACTTGCTGTCAGGCTGGGATCTCGCCTTTAAGGCCGATATGATATATACGGTCATTAAAAGCCTTTATGTTTTACAAATATATCGTTTTTACAGAAAATCAAAAGCGTACGTAAAACGCATATTCGGCGCTCAAACAGAAAACTTGAACTTGCAACAGAAAACTTGAACTAAGTCGAATCGCGAAGAAAAAGGGAAGGCCCTCGAAGGGCAACTCTGGAGTAATCATCTTTTCTGGCAGACATAAGAGGAGTTGGGCGCCTTCAACTCTTGCTGCCAGAGTACGTTGAAGGCTCGCACCTAGTGTTCTTGTGTCCGCGGGCCCTTTCTTTCACGCCGTCAAGTCTTTTTATTGTGTGGTTGTTGTAAGGCCCCCTCCTCAACGTTATCCAACCGTCGTCGTGCAGAGCAGAGACTTAAAAAATATCCTCTCAGCGGGCAATGTGGCGATGAGCAGTTTTTTTTTTTTTTTTTTTTTTTTTTTTTTTTTATCAGGCAGACATACTAACCACTGCGCGATCGTGGAGCTCTGTTGAGGCTCTCCAATTTGCGCCCGATTATAAGCTCCTCAGTGTTAGTGGCGGTGCCTGTGGACTGTGTTTAGGAGGGAGCACCAAGCAAACGGCTGCAGCACTCAAAGGCGACGTACGTGGTGTGTATTTTCCAAGATTCCACTGGATAGATAAACATAGTGCTGAAAAAAGAACTATCGATAATTTGCACACAGACAGTGACTATAAGGTTCCCTTGCAGTGATATAGTTGTATGATTTAGGAGTTCATAAGATTATTCATCTATGCGCAATTACTGATTTCATAGAAACTGCAAGTGAGAATATTATTTTTTTTCTTCTGTGTTCTTTCGCTTCAGCAATAGCTTTACTTGTGTATGACCGATTGAATGCAGTTCAACGGAAGTCGTAAGGCGCTGCTTATGCCTGAAAACGGCTTAGAATCTCGTTTAACTTGTACCGCGAGACGTTTTGCTGCAGAACGTCGCTACTGGCGCAGACGCCACCGCCTTTGTCACACACAGGACAGCGCTCATGTAATGAATGCGCTTAACCTCCTCCGTGCGCCGGTGGCAGGCTCTGCGGGATTGCGCAGAGGTAACAAGAAGTACCCTAATATCCTCACAGCAAAAAAAAAAAAAAACTACGGGATTAATCGCCTAATTTCTTTAATAAACGAAAGCTTTACTATGTCTCCTTCCCCGAGGTTTCGCACCTATGCTCGGTCGGCCTTTTTGCGGGTCATGAAGATAGTGCATTAGTATAAGCTGTGCTGATCCCGGAGATAGGTGCGACAAAAAATGCGCCGATCCGCAGAGACGGTTGTAATCCGCGGTTGCCTATGTCACGTGGTAGGGAGGGTTTCCGCGTTTTGATGATTTGCCGCGCAGGAACGTAATCGCTATGCTGCAAAATGTGCTGGAGCAGATGACCATCCTTATAGCATTAAATTAACCGTTTTACTAACGCTTCGCTTTGCATAGATCTTATAGTATGCGTTGGATCTCCATAATTTTCGTTATGCGCTCTGACGCCCCCTCGACGGGAGTACTTCGACGACGGGAGGTCCCTCGTGCGCCTCAATAAATCCGCTAGCTCCTTTTCCTGTGCCACTGTGTGGGGGAACATATTGCATGTCTGTGTGTCTGCCCGCGCGCACTCCCTCTTTCCTCTCATTGCTTTTGGCTGTCTTTGATTCTGGCCATATCCCTACTTCCACAAAGGCGCGGCGGCACATTTGAGGTGTGCACGTGACCGCCGAACAGTTACAATGCCTGCGAGCACTTCTTCCCATTTTCTCGAAATAAAATACTCTGTACTGCATTTGTCGGCAAAGGCGCTGAAAAAAAAAAACGTAAAAGACAAGGTCGAGCCTTTGACAGGCGGGCGACTTATCGTTGACAAGCAGTGCAACCATCTGTGCCTAGAGAAACTTTTCTGGCTGGCAGGGTAAACAACAAATTGCCACAAAGCTCCCGGGAATTTGGCAGTGCGGACAAACTCTTTTCCTTCACGTTGCTTCGCTCTAAGCAGCTCGGCGCCGTGTCTCCTGTGGCAGCGGTCGGTGCCTCCCGGAGACTTTCCAGACAGGCGCCACATCGCTCGAAGGGCCTAGGGTCGCTTGTACCGTGACGCCGATTAGAAAGGTAAAGAGATACATCACGAGAAAAGCTATGAGCAGTCGGCCTGTACGGGAGAGAACAACGATGAGGACGATTATTGTAAGAATCGTTTGAGCAGGAAAAAATAAATCACTGCTTCACACACTTATTTCGCCCTATGTCTGAAAATCCATATTTGCCTTCATCGTCTGACGAGCAGAGCATTCTGGCAGCAGACCTCAAATAACTCTCTTAGAAAAGGACCAGCTGTCGATACGCGCCCCAGATAGTCGTTGACTCCCGCTCTTTCTTGCAAGTACAAAACACAGCGTGCGATCCATCGTCATCTTTAGCATAGTCCATCGGGCCATTAAGATGAAGGCGCTGCCAAATGCAAGTGCACCTAATGGTAAACGGGAACGATAAAAGCAGTACTTTTCCCGCACTGTGTCGTCTTGCGGCCGTCGTCGCTTCGTATTTCTTTCTCATCTTTGTTTTTAATCATTTATTCGCTTATGGCGCACTCGATTTACTCTCGCTGGTAATTCTGTTTCAATGTTGCGTTTATACCTCTGCTACAAAGACGCCACTGTCGTTTCCCTCGTTGGCACACGCTCTGAGGGCGCAAGCGGTTCATTCATAGTTTTTTCAAATAACGCTCGAACTTGGAGAACCTCTTGTCAGAATCTCGCAGCATCGAACCAGAGGTGAATGTCACTGCATTTACCTATATTGTAAGGCATAGTTTTAAAAATGCTTTCGGAAGGGTAATTGAACCTTCTAGACATAATAGGAAAAGATGGCTGGAGGACTGACGGAATAAGGGCAGAAGATTATATGAAATCGTAAGGTTTAAGGCCTTAAAACTGTACAGGTGGCCATGAGGGGCACCGTTTGGGGCTTGATTAATTTCCACCACCTGGTTTATTTTTATAGCGTTCGCCCAAACCATATCACACGAGTGTTTTTGCATTCTGCCTCTACTGGAATGCAGCCGCTGCCTCTGGGAATGTTTAATGTGGAGAATACTAATCATGTAAAGCAGATTGGTTTTTATGAAAAACGGGTTATCTTATTTAGAATTTATGACTTATTAGCACGAACCATGTATCTTGTTGGACGAAAATAAACCTACGGAAAGGAAAATACAACGGGCTCTGTGATACAAGTCACCATCCCGTCTCATAGAGGATGCTCATTAAATTCATCCACTGATGCACGGATGCAGTGACCTTTGCTTTCTGTGCAGTGGCAGGAAAACAGTTGACACACCTGTACGAGGGACTTGCAGCTGATGACCGTTGTGTTGGGAGATGTAGGCGGGTGGGGTGATGATGAATGGGTGATCAATATACGAATGGAGAAATACTGCGGAGCAGACAAAGTGTGGCTCCGATATGCGTCGGGGGAAACATAATCGCCGCAGCTCACATTCGACTTTTGTGGGTGGTAACTAAAATATGTTGAGGGAATGAACTTGGCGGGATGGTTTTGTAACGTGTCATTCTCACCTCGCAGTCGCATATGTGTACAATAAGGTTACGCGTAACAGTTTCATGTATTCTCATTGCCAGCATGCATGTGTGCGGGCTGCCGTGGGGGGCGGGCCATGGGTCTTTCTCGGATGCGTGCTGCCTCACTGATGTTGGGGGGCTCCCGTCGTGGGCGACACTTAGCGGTACGAAGAGCAATCAAGCCTTTCCGCTTTTGGGTGCTGATGGCTATGTCGTCGGCATGCGGGGCCATGGCGCGCGCCCGAGGCTGGCGGGGCCGTGTCCTTTTCGCTCCCTTCGGCGGTCTGCACCATTTTTATTGGCTTTTGTTTGGTTGCATTTCTTTCTTTTTTGCCTTTGTTTTTCTCTACAGAGTTCGTGACTTGTAATCCAAAGCAAAAAATGGATGTGCCCGTGTCTGAATCACTTATTTCTCTTTGTATAAATGCATGGCTCCATAACTAAGATCCAGACGTTATCGCAAATCAGCCTTGTATATTAATCTGAATACAGTTATTCTTAATAATAATAATAATAATAATAATAATAATAATAATAATAATAATAATAATAATTATAATTATTATTATTATTATAATTATTATTATTATTATTATTATTATTATTATTATTATTATTATTATTATTATTATTATTATTATTATTTATTTACGAGGCAGGTTTTAGAAGGGGATGTTGTGGCTGAAGCATAGTATTGATTTGGACGGATAAGCGATTCGTAGGCTAGCAACACCACCTACATAGCCCAATCCTATACGCACTCCGATCTATGACGTCATACTACCTGGCCCGAAATTCTCATTGCGAAGGCTGGCGTGATGAAAGCGGTGACGTCAAAATCACTGTTGCTTACGCGGGAGCATCCCCCATTAGATTCTATGGCAGTCGGGCTAGGTAGCCAGACGTCATGGATCGGAGTGCGTAGGCCTTGTGCTATCTAGGTGGTGTTGAGGCTAGCACGTTAACGTGTTGAGACGCATGACGAAGGTAACGCTTGAATAAACGTAGACTTGTTTGATGGCGATGTTTTCGCCGGTCGTGTCCAACGCTGGTAAACACAAGACAAGCGTAGGACAAGACAAACGTTTATTGAAGTGGACCCGTGCCTCGAATAACCAAAAGAGCTAGTGCGGCCGCAGAAACCTATGCGAGCACGGGAGGCGGTCACCGAACAGAGAGCATCGTTTATGCTTGGCCAGTATTTCATTACCACCAAGGAGCATGCGCAGACCTACCGTGAAATATCGCCCTTACGATACGATGGGCCCGCCGGACGTACGAAGCTAGCATGGGGGCAGGTTAGCGCAAGTGTAAACGTGATAACACTTGTCACTTAAGGGTCACAGCTGCAAAGCACGGAAGGCACGTGGCAATATCACACTAACATTCGCATGCCATGACAGATTAGAGTAACGCCTAGATGTTTGAATAGTGTTACAGGTTGTAAAGGCTATTTAACAATTGGGTACAAGAAATTAATGGGATCTTTTTGGCGGGTAGTGGTAGAATTTTACGTTAGCCAGGTTAAGAGTTATAGGTATATTATAGATATATTCGGCAGAGGCCAGTGCTGACAACACAACCTTCGGCTACATCAAGCAGCATAGGGGCATTGTCAGAGATATTGTGCTAAAAAGAACTGATTGAGATCGGTTGAAAAAATCATGAGCCATTACAGTCTGTAAAGGTGGATGACCAGCGATGCTGTTTAGCACACGACGCAGAACACACGATTTGGTTCTTCTTGCATGGCGAGCCACTTGCGGCTGGCCTTTCGGGAACATCCTTCATCGGTGTTTGCCGCCCGCCGCCGCCGATTGCATTTTCGCATCTGTTCTCGCTGTCGCTCTTCCTAAGAGCGCTGCTCCTCAGGAGTGCGCACTATACGCGGCCTCCCAATTACGATGAGAGAAATGAAATTCAAAATGGACAAAGGCAGCTTGTCTTGGCGACAACGAACGACGGTGCCGCCGCACCGGGAGAGCGGAAGGAAAATAGGCACGCGCGAGCTTGGGACGACGACAAAGAGAGGGCGGTGTGTATTCAGACATGGCTGACGCGGGCTGCACAGCGGTAAATCTTTGAGAAACCTTTATTATCTACCAGAGAGTCTACCGATCTTGAAAATGGTGCCTCTTGATAAGTAATTCACTCGAAATGCATATCCAACTGATGAGACGTATAAGGTTTTGCTTAGAATGAAGCGATTTTAGATAGAATTGGGGACCTGAGTTACTGCTTACGGAGTTTAAAAAATGCGTGGAAGCCTGGCGATATACAGCTTCAACGGAAAAAAATTATTCGATCAAATTCAGAACAATGCAGTTCTAGATTAACTTGGCTAGTTTTAGCTGCATTCATCGATGTGGCCATTTATCGAACGTTTATTGCGGAATCGAAAAAAATGGCGCCAGTTTATAGGTTCGCGTCGAACTTCAAAGGGCCCTGTAACTCTTTTTTTTTTTGGGGGGGGGGGGCACCCATACTTTCTGTAGATCTATTCTGAGCATGCAAAAGAACACATAGCAAAATAAATTATGATCATTAACGCGCAAAAACACAAGTTGTCGGTCAGAGAAGTTTCAATATCCGAGCAAGATGAGAGTTACCCTCAACTTCAATTTTCAAGGCTCTAGCTACCATATTTGGCTCTCGTGGGGCGGCGTCGAAAGGCCGTCAGTGGACGTCAGCGCGCCATGGTTGCCAAGCCTGTTCAGCTTGTTGATGACGTTCCCACGGCCTCCGCCATGGGTCGGCGCTTAGTCCAATCTCGAAGGCCATGACGTCTCTGTTAGACAACAACAGCTTCCTCAAGGCGGCTGTTGGTGCGCCATGGGCTCGGCATGTTGATACGTCGTTTACATTGATGCACCACCTTGCTTGTGGTTGAGTCAAAATTAGTCGATATATAAAATGGTTGTAAAACGAAATGCCACAGTTTTTTTTTTCATTTGCCGTGTCAGGCGCACTGTATCAGGCGAATTTAAATCGCACATTATATTTTTAACCAGTGATAATAGTGCCACTCTTCGACCTCACGTCAGTCGCACGAAGTGCACGAAATTACAGAATTGTGACATTGGTGCCGCCCAACAAGGTTTTTCGGGAGGGCGCCTCTAACATGCAAGGTTTGGAAATTGGTCACATGACCCTCGCATGAGAAGCCTTAGGAAAGCCTTGCTTGGCACGCAGCAGTCACGATGTCACACGCCATATTATTAAATTATGGCGTTCTGCAGTAAGTGACAAGGCGAAAGGGGCGAAGGTATCGCTGGCATTCGATAAAGTGAAAACAAATGGCTAAACCTTTACCTGGAGTGAGCATGAGGACCGCAAAATTGAGCAATCAAAACCAATAACTTCCGCACAAGCTGGCCCGACATCTCGTGATAGCACGTGACAACAACGTACTAGATTTATCAGAGTGTTATCGCTGAGTGCCATTCCTGCCTACTTGAAAGCATAGTTGCATCTCATCAACCGCACGTCATAGTCTTCACGGAAACCTGGCTTCACGAAGGCGTTCAGGATTCCGAAGTGTTTCCATCTTCTTATCGGCTCATACGGAAAGACAGAGAATCGCGGGGGGGGGGGGGGGGGGGAGGTGTAGCTATCGCAATTAAATCTAACTTAAAATTCACAGTGTTAAACAACATCCTGACCATGAAAGCGTATGGTGTAAACTCACATTTAATGGACAAAGCATATTTCTGGGTGGTGTGTATCGACCTCCGAATGCGCCCCCTGAATACCTCGATGTTATGCACGATTACATTGCACGGCACACTAACCCACGTTCTAATATTATCATCACAGGTGATTTCACTTTACCAGGAATCAATTGAACTACTCTTTCACACAACAGCTCTGACGCGAAAAGTGCCGAATCACTATTGCTCATGTCATTTACTTTCTCTTTAGACCACCTAGTTTCCGAACCGACTAGAATAGCTGGCCCGTCATGATCTGTACTTGATTTGATGTTCGTAAGCAGTCTATTTCAAAATAACACATTAAACGTTGAAAATGAAATTTCGGACCATAAAATGATAGTATTGTCCTGCCCAATTTTTACAAACCGTTAACGCGTTAAGCCATCGATTTCTGTTATCAGGGATTACTCAATAGCAGATGACAATGCGATCTCAGAATATTTGAACGCCTGCTTTCTACTCTTTTCTTTACTTCATGACGTAAATGAATTATGGTTGCGTTTTAAGCATATAGTACAATTTTGTGAAGATAACTACATTCCCTCCAGAAAGAAACGGGTTAACAGAGAACATCCTTGTGTATCGCGCGAAATAATACATTTAAAACGGAAAATTAACAGGAAGCGCAGAAAGAAAACCGAATATGACCATTAAAATTTCGTACGCTTGCTACAAGATAAGATACAAACGCTCAAGGAACGTTTTTCACTGTTACTCTGCCTTCTTACATGACATGTAAAGCACAAAAATTCTAGCGCTACCTGTCGAGGGAGTGGCACACCGTATCGCATATTACTGTTTTGAACGAAACCGTTGTTCAGCCTGACGCCATAGCAAGCAAATTTAATGATTTTTTTCAATCTGTATTTAACAGAACTACTTTTAACGGCCCCTCTCCAGGTTATCAGTTCGCTAATCCAATGACCGAAATAGATATCGACCAAGAAAGAATTTTTCGACTATTGCAAAATCTCGACGTAAAGAAACCATGTAGCCCCGACCTCATAACAAGCGAATTTCTCCAAAAATACGCAGTTTGGATGTCAAAATACTTATACGTAATTTACAGGCGATCTTTGGATACTTCGGTGATACCTGACGACTGGCGAATGGCCAAAGTAATACCTGTGCACAAATCTGGCTCTAAACTCGACGTAAATAACTATAGACCTGTTTCATTAACATGTGGATCCAGTAAAATATTCGAACATATTATTTATAAGGCCATAATATTCCACTTAGAGAATAATAACCTACTATAGAGCCGACAACATGGATTCCGTTCAGGCTTATCTACTATTACTCAGTTAGCTGAGATAACCCATGATTATAGCTACCGCAATAAATAACAGAAGTCAAATACATGCCATTTTCTTAGATTTTTGAAAGGCCTTTGATGTTGTTCCCCATCCAGCTCCTATTACTAAACTAAGTGCCATTGGTATACACGGGAAAACAGTTTCATGGATAAAGAACTATCTCGACAACAGAAGGCAATGCGTAGTTGTGAACGATATTATGTCTGATTACCTCAACGTTTTTTCTGGTGTACCACAAGACTCGGTTCTTGCGCCCCTCCGATTTCTGATCTACATCAATGATATTCAATCATGTGTTCAGCCACATATTCAAATGCGCTTATTCGCCGATGATTGCGTAGTTTACACGACAGTAAATACCATGGAGGATCAGGTAAAACTAAACGATTTGTTAGCTGCAATATAAAATTGGTGCGACATATGGGGGATGAAACTGAATGCAACAAAAACTACCAGTATCTCCTTCACACACATGAAAAATGTGCTTCAGTTTACGTACACAATAAATAACATTCCACTTAGAAAATGCGATGAAGTCACATATCTCGGGGTCACTCTTACAACGAAATTAAATTGGGAACCTCACATAAATAACATATATAACAAGGCGCTAGTTAACCTGCATTTAAATCTTGAGAAAAAAATTAAGAAACACACCTCCTAGTGTTAAATTAAATGCATACAGAACCCTCATTAGACCCGCTTTAGAGTATGCTGACTCAATTTGGGCTCCGCACCAGAAGTATTTAACCGACAAACTAGAACGCATACAGAAATTAGCATTGAGATTCATATATTCGCAATATTCGCTTCAAGCAAGCACTACGAACCTGCGCGTCAAGGCTAACATTCAACCACTGGCTCAACGTAGAATGATTTCTAGATTAAAATTTCTATACTTAGTTTATCACGGCTCCTATCATATACCACAAGCAATATACATTCAAACACCATTCAGACTTTCCGCTCGAAATGATCATAATAAATCAATACGGCCCCATCCCAGTCATAATAACACTCACAAGTACTCTTTATTCCCACACGTCATTTCCCATTGGAACATGCTACCCTCTGAGGCTGTTAAGTGCTCATCTGTCAATGCATTTATTGACAGTATTCGGAATCTGCAATTCGAGTGGTAGTGAAGTGACTGATGTTATCTGTATTCCATATGCAGCCTCTTGTGGCTGCATACTTATCGTAAACGTTGCTTTTCCTGCTTGTACGAACCGCTCCTTTAAGCAGAGTCTGTGTATTTATTGAGTATGTTCACTTTTGTGCGTGCTTATGTTCTTTGTTTGGATACAATGGTTTGACTTTTCTCTCTTTTTCTCCTTTTTTGTGTACTATATCTCATTTTGTAACCACTCCTGCATAGGCCCGAGGAGGGCCTGCACTATTGTAAAATAAATAAATAAAATAAATAAATTGAAATATTTGAGGAAAGGCGCGGAACGACGTTAAAAAGAACGTATAGTAAGCCGCACCCACTTGCTTAACGACACATTCTTTTGATGTATAGGCTGTTGGTATAATGTGCCTAACGTGTGCCATTCTCTTTTTTAAGTTGGTTTCAACTTACGGGAAACACCCCATACTAAACCTATGTGTACGATGTTCCCTGAAAGTGGCACAAAAATCACCCTACTGGCACATGTTCCTTACTGTTGACTCTTTCTCCTGCCCGAGGCCAATTTAATGGGGTTGGCTTAATATTGTAAGTGGAGAAAGAGGCGCAAATTGCCTACCGCGTGCGTTTACTTTTATTGCGATAGCAATTATATGGACACTCCAAAGCGGATTTCTGCCGTCGGCGTCGCCGTCGCCGTTGCCGTCGCCGTCGCCGTGAGCTTCCGTGTGACGTCAACGGCGATGAAATCGTCGCCGCGCTCCGGACGCTGTATGTGCGAGTGAAAGGGCGCCAGGGACGCGCGCTTTCAAGGGGAGCGAACGCACGTCGGAGAGCAAACGCGCGTTCTGCGCCGTGCTCCCTGAAGGGCTGCAGAATTAAGCGTCTCTTTCCTCCTTTACAATCACCATATATAGAGAGCAAACGCGACTTTTTCTATCACGCGAAAGGCCGCTGCTCGACGAGCGTGCCATTCTGATTTCGTCTAAAAAAGTTGTCGCAGTTTCACCTAAAAGGCGAAGCATCAATTGCGATAACAAATTTGTTAGAGCTATACGGAGTAATGATAGTAGCTTTATCAGCTGTATAAACTTGGACATGCAGCAGCACCGGCAACACGCAGAACTGTTGTCGACGCCGTCGGCGTTTTGCCCGCGTTCGCACAAAATGCGTGCGGCGTTGGTGACTGTTGCCGGAGCCTCTGATATAAATAGGCACTTGGTGCCGCAGCTAAACGTCGCTTCTCTTCCCTCCCCCTCCCCCCCACGGCCTTTCGTGCGTCGGAAGAAGGCGCGTTTGCTCTACATATATGGTGATTGTAAAGGAGGAAAGAGACGCCTACTTCTACAGCCCTTAAGGGAGCACGGCGCCGAACGCGCGTTTGTTCTGCGCCGTGCGTTCACTCCCCGTGAAAGCGCGCGTCCCTCGCGCCCTTTCACTCGCACATACAGCGTTCGGCGGCGCGCGGCGACGATTTCATCTCCATTGACGTCATACGGAACCTCACGGCGACGGCGACGGCGACGCCGACGGCAGAAATCTGCTTTGGAGTGTCCATATAATTGCTATCGCAATAAAACCCCCGAGCCGCCCTAAGAGGAACCGGCAACAGTCACCAACGCCGCGCGCGGATGGTGCGAACGCGGGAAAAACACCGACGGCGTCGACAACAGTTCTGTGCGTTGCTGGTGCTGCTGCATGTCCAAGTTTATACAGCTGATAAAACCACTACCCTTACTCCGTATATATCTCTCTACTAATTTGCTGTCGCAATTGATGCTTCGCCTTTCGGGCGAAACTGCGACATTTTTGGTTATCTGGGGTTTTCAGCCTCACTTTTAAGATAATGTGCTCAAGCAGGTAGAAGCACGCGTATGATATTACAGGATAGTTTCGATAGCTTCTTACTTTACACTTGCCAGTATGAATACGAAATTTCACCGTTAGTTTTTATTATTAAACAAACAAACGTACTCCTAGCAAGGTATTTTAATGTTAGCCGTGGGGCTACGCGGCTGCGCTACATACTGCAGAATATTGACTTAAGCTATTTGATACAGATTCACAGCACACTAACAGCGCCAGAAACAGGACGAGAAAATAGACGACGCCCATGTCTGTCAGAATAATACGATACTACGTACACAAGTGACTGCAGCTCCTAAAATAAATGTGGTGTCGACTTTTACACCTTTCAAAATATTCAGGGAGCACTTGTATGAATAATTGCAGCACACACGCCGAGACGGATGAACCAGGCTGGCGCTAAGATTAACGTTCACAACACAAATCCCTTTGCACGTTCAGTAATTACACACAGATCATTTGCGGCTTCCTTCAGGGGCAGACATAAGCTTTTGGGTTGGTGCTTGCTGCTAAGTTTGGTGCAAGAATATTGCTAGGAGCAGAAACCGCTGATGCGCAATCACGAGCAATATACACACATCGTTTTTTATTTGTGCGCTTCGTATTGAAAAGAAATCTGTGCTGTACGTTCGCTTCCCGCCTCTGCCTTACGGGGGCATGAGCCATTGCTTCTGGCCCTGCACTGCCGCCAGGATAGGCCCACCTGGGTTTTATGTCGATGTAATGGACGCGAAAAAACCTGGGATCCTAGACATAGACAGCTTCACTGTAAAAATTACACGCAGAGTCTCCTGTGCGAGTTATCGAAATGATGCTTAAGCATCTGCTACTAATCACCTGCTGTTTCGTCGTCGTATGCTGCTGTCTTTGGTATATTTGAGAGAAACACCGCGAAAGAATCGTGAAACGGAGAAATTTTGATCCAACGCCGACACTTTAACTGAGACCAGCGTGAGACGACAAAGCGGCCAGTAGTAGCAATGTTCACTCATGTTATATGATGGTGCGTTTAGATGATGCCGCTACTTCTTGAAACATAAGTACTGGCCGATGCGTGCTGTAGTACGTGACGTAACTGAACAGTGTCACATTCTACTTCTGGCGGCCCGGGCGGCCGCGCGCTGTATCTTGAAAGCCATCCGCGACGGGGCACAGTGCGCGGTGCGCGCGTTGTTCGCGCGGCTTTGTTCACGTTGAAGCAAGACGCAGCACGAAGGTCAATTCGCTCGTTACTGCTGCAACGCTTCCTCACTCCAGTGTTTTGACAGGAGTTCCCGAGGTCATCGAGGGAGATGTGTTCACGTTTGCTTCTGCGCGCCTGACACCACACTTGCTAATTTAGTTAAATCAAGGTTCCGCTTGTCGTCGTTATTTTCGTGCAATTTTAACCTTCCTTGAAGTATAAACCCAACTAGCCTGCACGAACTTTCTACTAATTTACTTACTATGCCTATGTTTACATGTTCATACGGCCGATAAAACTACTATCCTTATTTCGTACAGCTGTCCACTAATTTGCTATCGCAATCGATGCTTCACCATTCGGAAGAAACTGCGACTTTTTATTAATGTCTCCGACGAAGAGAACTGCAGCGGCCATGTGCCTTTCTGTGCTATAACGATTCCTACTTTAACCAGCCCCCATTCCTTTCTCCGATGAAAAGACGAGTACACATATACGACAGCGGATACTGAAAGCAGGCCATCTAAAGTAGCTCGGAGCCGTTACTTTCGAAATGTGGCATCCGGCCAGTGGTCTTCGAACGCGGAGCTATCTTGTTACTTTACTCCTCCGCATTGGTCGGGCTCAGTCAGCTGGAGGCAACACATGATAAGCTAACCTTGCATTTCAGCAACTTGAGCGACTAAAAATGTGGATCCGTCTTTTGTACCAGCGCTAAACTGTCTCTCTATAACTTTGAAGAAACTCGGGAGAGGAATCATTTACGAGTACATCGTTTATACAGGAACAACGGAAAATGGCGTGGGGGGGAGGGGGGGCGGAAGGGAGCGGGGAGCGAAGATACTGCTGCCAAGCAAGATGAATAAAGGAAACAAGAATGCTTTAGCGCTAAAGCGTGGTCAAAAAATATAAAAAACACCGCAGCATAGAAAAATGGAAAGCCCCTGTAACGTCCTCGCTGTACCGCCTTCAGTGGTCTTTCTCTTGAGCGCGGTACGCATGCGACAGAAATGACCGGGAGTTATGGCTCTCCGTCATCCTTCAGGGTTGTGTGGGGCAACCATAAAGAAAGAGAAAGCAGCCTATGGCAAACTTAGCTCAGATTGTTGCGGAAAGTAAAGGGAAATACTCAACACTGGAAAAGATATGAAAATAGCACGTCGTATATTAACGCCCTGTCTAAGCTTGAATCACTTACCATTACATCAACTACTTGAATAGCATGCTGTGCAGCTGTTTTTTTTTTTTCTTTTCAACTGCACCTACGCCAGAAATAAATGGGGGAAACATCTAAACGCAAAAAAAAGAAAAACAACAAAGAAACGATTGCAGAGACCAAGCAAGTGCGCTCTGTGTATGTTGCTTCGTGAAACACAACAAACATATCTTCATAAAGAAGGGCGGGATGGAGGCTTGCGGGTTAGTTTTTCGCATATCAGCAATGCAGGAAGATGACAGGCTTTAACGACTCGCGCCGTAGCTGCCACCATAATTCCGAGCGGTCATCAATACTCTGGTGTCCGGACGTGGCAGCATACACCCGAGCTGTCGGGCTAAAAGCATTTGCACTATGGCGAAAGCAACAGCAACACAAAATACCCTAAAGAAGCATAAATTGGGAGGAGTTAGGAAGAGGAAAACTGCGTTGTTAGGCCAGGGAGAAAGAACTTTGCCTAGTAGTCCCAGAAAACACTTTTTCCGACTAAGTACTGCTGCCCTCAAAGTCCGGGTGACGAGCAAGTCAGTCTACTGCAGCGTTTCCTACTAGCTATGTAGCTCAGAATTCCTTGTTCATTCTGCCGTTTACAGATTATCGACAGACACACGGTAAGTAGAACTTGACCAAGTTGCTTGCATTTTGCTTTTGTGCAAAAGGATGAAAGCGGGACACAATCTAGGAAAACGTCATTTTGCTAGCCTGTTTGTTTAGCGATACTATTCTTCATAAACGCTGTTGTCATTGCTACGGTGGGCTCTACATCTCGTTCACAAGCAAGTACTGGGCCATTGCTCGCGTTGTCTCCCGTGTGCATAGGATGCAGGTCGAATATGCGGTTGGAGGCGGAGAAATGTAGGTATAATTTACTAGCTAGGAAAGGAAGTAGGAAGTTCGGTTATTATACCAGGATTGCCGTTGAAGCATAAACAGTTGTAATCGCCAATCGCTACCATAAAGAAGTATAGCCTGTATATATATGAGATATATATAGAGGATATAAAATGTGCAATATGACTGCTAGTAATACCTATTAAAAATTTTGTACCGCCGTCACCGTGTTTCTCTGGCGGAAGCGTTCACCGCAAACAAAGTACACGATTTGTCTCCACCACCAGTTTTATCCCTTGTCCGCGGTCTGCGTGCCGCTTTAGTGTCGTCGTCGTTGTCACCGTTATTGTCGTCAGGTCGACTATCACTCTTTGTGGTAGCGCGTGCTTAACCCTTCTTTGACGGGCTTTTACCTTTGTTGCTTATTCACCTTCGTGATGCTTTCGAATACGAAACAGCTTATATTTTCCCCAAGAGTCTAGCAAAGCTCACCACGCACTTTCTGGTGCTTTATATGTGTATGTATCACAAACCGCTGAGCGCTGCGAAGAGTGCTGCAGCTTGGCTCAGCAAAAGTGTACGCGTCAGGCGGCAGTGATGAGAGCGTGCGTGTCAACATCAAACTGAAAACGCAATGACTGCGTTTTGGCTGCCTCGAAAGCAAGAAATGCTGACCCTTCCCGATCGAAAACGCAATATTAGCAGGAAGAAAGTTAAACTATCTTGCACCGTAGCATTTGCACTACAAGTGATCACGCGTTTACGTATTTACAGACAAGATTGCCTGAACGTGCGATCGACGCATTTCTCTAGTGTGTTCTATTTGCTGTTTTTTTCCTGTCCTGGCATACCCCTTAGTAGGATTTGCATACATGAATTCCTAATACTAATCCTCTGGCCTTCCAACATCACTCAGAAATATCACGGATAAAATCTAGTCTCTACGGTCAGTAACAGGGCGTCTAGGGTGTTTGTATATCACCTTACTTGGCTTCTCACTTGCTGCATGATGTATGTACATACGTATGTATGTATGTATGTATGTATGTGTGTGTGTGTGTGTGTGTGTGTGTGTGTGTGTGTGTGTGTGTGTGTGTGTGTGTGTGTGTGTGTGTGTGTGTGTGTGTGTGTGTGTGTGTGTGTGTGGGTGCGTGTGCGTGTGTGTGTGTGTGTGTGTGTGTGTGTGTGTGTGTGTGTGTCTATCTATCTATCTATCTATCTTCGTGAAGTTCATTTCTGCGATGCTTTGGTGCAGAATCTCACGCAGCGTCAATTTCGCCTATCGCGGTATTTTCATCGTTTGGCTACGCCTCGACCAAGTCTTTATATCACTGGCAGCAGCGCTAAATGTCATCCGTAGCAGAGCTAAGCAAACTCCAAAATCAGTGCTACGCTGACTGGGCAAAGTGCTTCTCAGGGTCATTATGTATTCTAATAAGCACTAATGCGAGGGGTGCAGCCAGTTGAACAAAAATTCTGAAAACTGCTGGAGTCGTTAGACTAATCGATATGATAACCAATGATCTCAGCAATTGCTTTATCACCGCGTTGGAAAAGAGCTGAAGACGGCATGTAAATACCCTGTCCCACACCAGAAGTATGCGATGAATGTTCCCAGTGTACGTTGGTGACGTTAGCACAATTTCGGATAAAAACTACTCGTGAACACCATATTGCCGCGCCTGTACTCCGCTGAAGAGAGGACTATGCGAGCAGGCATGCGCGTTTCTATCCAGGCCCGGTGAAGAAGAAGTCGCAGTAGCGCGCTGTATTAAAAGGCGACCTGCTGCTATCCCTCTTGATCAGGGCTGTGCGACCTCTGTTTTTGACGTTGCGACACTGGTGGAGGTGCTGGGTAGGCGGTCAAAGTGGCGGAAACGCTGCTGAAGTGCCCGCTCAATGATAGTGGCTTCTTTGATGAAGTCGTCGACCGTTGTGGGCGGGTTTCGTACAAGGCCGGCCAACAGCGGTTCCTTAATTCCCCGCATAAGATGACGCACCTTCTTCGCCTCGGTCATATCGGGGTCAGCTCGGCGAAACAGACGGGCCATATCCTCTGCATACATGACGACGGATTCGTTCGTCTGCTGTACGCGAGCCTCAATAAGTTGTGCGTAATCGCGCCGGTCCGAGCTTGCGAATGTATCGAGGAGCTGACGCCGAAACTTGCCCCACGTGTGGCAGCTCGCTTCCCTGTTCTCATACCATGTGCGAGCACTCTTTTCGAGCGCAAAATAAGCATGGCAAATAAGCAACATCACACCAATAAGCGCCGCAGCTCAGGGTGTTGACCAGACTTCTTTACGGGAAATGATTAGAGTCATTCTGCGTGAAGAGCTGCGAGCCCTCGGCATTCCTCCTCCGGAATCTCCAGTACTTTCTGTTGCAGAAGTCGTGCGCCAAGAGTTACGGCAAGCCTTCTCCTCACCAGCTCCATTCCCTGAGGCACGTCCGTTTAGCTATGCCGACGTGGTCCGACGTCCTCCCTCTCCACCGGAGGTACCGCCATTTCAGCCTCGGACCGTTGACGTGCCGTGGTGGCAACGAGAGTCTGTGAGACGGCCTCCTGTTTGCCGTACTGACTTGTGGCGCACGACCGACCGTCGACCACTCTGTTTCCACTGTGGGGAGCCTAGCCACATTGCCCGCTACTGTCCCCATCGAGAGGCTGGGGTGGCAAGTTTTTCGCCCGCCGCTTCTCTGCGCTTTGACGACCGTTGTGCCCCAAATCGTGATCACCTGTCGACCAGCCAAGCAGTTTCACCATGTCGTCGCTTGCAGTCCCCGTCACCTGTGCGTTTCACTTCCCCAAACCGCCAGAGTTTCGCTGACGTCGTCAGGGGTGGTCGTTCCCCTAGTCCGCGCCGGGGAAGCTAACGGCAGCAACCGCCGGGGGGAAGGTTGCCCAGTGTCGCAATGCCAAAAATACCCCCCCACGCTACCCAAGACGACGATACGACGACGACGAATACTAACGCCGACGACGTTGCCCGTGCCGATCTTAGCATTCTGATAGATGGACATCAAGTCACAACACTTGTTGATACTGGCGCAGACTTCTCAATCATGCGGCAGGAGCTGGCCGACCACATTCGGAAAGTGAAGATGCCGTGGACCGGGCCACACATAAGAAGTGCCGTTGGCCAGTTAATGACACCAACGGGAACATGCACCGCTCGAATCCACATCGATTATTCCAGCTTCGTTGCCACTTTCGTCATTCTCCCCGACTGCTGCAGAGACCTCATCTTAGCGATGGATTTTCTGCGAGATCACGGCGCCGTCATAAACATTCCGGGCCGTATGGTGACGTTCTCGGCAAGGCCCTATGCCGACATGATTCATGACGGGCAACATGAGCGTCTGCGAATCGCCGACGATGTGACCATTCAACCGCGCTCCTGCCGTCTTGTATCTGTCTCGTGCCAGAAACTCTACCCCGGGGATGGGATCGCAGATCAAATCGTTGCACTATTGCTAACCCAAGGCATTTCGATTGCTAGAGGCCTACTCGACATGACTCATGGGCATGCGTAAGTCCTTCTCACGAACTTCAGCGACGAACGCCGTCACATTCAGAAGGGCACCGCAATTGCCTACTGTGACGGAGTCACCCAAGTAAAAGATTGTTTGGCTGTACAACGTCAAGAAACGACCGTTCCGGCCTCGACACATTTGTCTTTCGATGTCAGCTCCACCCTGTAGCCTTCTGAGAGACAGCGCCTCTTGGAGCTGATACACCAGTTCGAAGACTGCTTTTCGACGACGTCAAAAGTGAAACAAACACCACTGACCAAGCACCGTGTAATCACGGATGACACCACGAGGCCGATTCGACAAAACCCCTACCGTGTAGCTCCAAAGGAACGTGAAGAGATTCAAAAGCAAGTGACAAAGATGCTCGAGGATGACGTGATACAGCCTTCGAACAGTCCCTGGGCGTCACCCGTGGTCTTGGTCAAAAAGAAAGACTGCAACTTCAGCTTCTACATCGATTACCGCAAATTAAACCAAATCACGAAGAAAGACGTCTGCACGCTGCCACGCATAGACGATTCGCTGGACAGGCTGCGGCATGCACGTTATTTTTCATCAATGGACCTACGAAGCGGGTACTGGCAGATAGAGGTCGATGAGAGAGATCGTGAGAAAACGGCCTTCGTGACCCCCGACGGTCTTAACGAATTTAAGGTACTTCCTTTTGGTCTGTGCTCAGCGCCAGCCACTTTTGAGCGTTTAATGGACACCGTACTATCAGGCCTGAAGTAGAAAACTTGCTTGGTCTATTTAGACGACGTCATAGTATTCTCAGCTACATTTGAGGAGCACCTAAGCCGGTTACTCACTGTTCTTCAAGCCATACGCTCAGCTGGCCTGACGTTAAAGCCCGAGAAATGTCATTTTGGTTTCAGTGAACTGTGCTTCCTCGGCCACGTCATCAGTTACGAGGGTGTACGACCTGACCCAGATAAAATAGACGCTGTGCCAAAGTTACCCACACCGCCCGACAAGAAGGCAGTGAGGCGCTTCTTGAGGATGTGCGCCTATTACCGGCGGTTCATTGCGAACTTCTCACGTATTGTCGCCCCGTTAAAACGCCTTACATGAGACGATGTTCCCTTTATGTGGGGTGAAAATGAGCAAGTAGCATTTGACGAACTACGCCAGCGCCTGCAAACGCCTCCGGTTCTTGCGCACTTTGACCTGGAAGCCCCCACGGAACTTCACACCAATACGAGCAATGTTGGTCTGGGGGCCGTACTGGTGCAGTGGCAAGACGGCTTCGAAAAAGTAATCGCTTACGCCAGCCGAACTCTCTCTCGTACGGTGGAAAACTACTCGACTACCGAGAAGGAATGCCTCGCCGTGGTGTGGGCGTTTAGCAAATTTCGCCCATATTTGTACGGCCGTTCATTCAAGGTTGTCAGCGATCATCACTCTCTTTGTTGGCTGACTAACTTGAAAGATCCATCTGGCCGTCTGGCGCGCTGGAGTCTTAGGCTTCAGGAGTTCGACATGACCATAATTTACAAATCAGGGAAAAGGCACACCGACGCCGACTGCATTTCGCGGTCACCCGTCGAGCCCGCAGGTACCGATGACGTGGACGTGGACGCTGCATTTTTGGGAGTCGTCGACGCTATCACTATTTCACAGGAGCAGCGCCACGACCCAGAACTGCTCCCACTCATTAATTTCTTGGAAGGCCGAAGCAAAGACGTACCGCGACTCCATGCCAGGGGACTGCCATCGTTTTGCCTGCGGAATGATGTTCTCTATAAGAAGAACTTTTCTGCCAGCGGCAGCACGTACCTGCTTGTCGTACCGATATCACTTCGCAAAGAAAAACTAACAGCATGCCACAATGAAGCCACCTCAGGTCATCTAGGCTACACGAGAACACTGTCCCGACTTCGACGCAAGTACTATTGGCCAAAGCTACCCGCTACTGTGAAACATCATGTACAAACATGTGCCGACTGACGCAAAGCACCTCCCGGCAAGCCTGCATGTCTCTTACATCCAGTCGAGGTACCAGGACAGCCTTTCACCCAAGTTGGAATGGATTTCCTGGGCCCATTTCTAACTTCTACAGCCGGCAACAAATGCATCATTGTCGCAACCGATTCGCTGACGCGCTACGCGGAGACTAAAGCTACCCAGCGGGGCACAGCAGCAGAAGCGGCTCATTTTTTCATCGAAAACTTCGTCATTCGGCTCGGCGCCCCAAAAGTAGTCATCACAGACAGGGGAACTGCCTTCACTGCAGAACTTCTTGACTCGGTTCTCACACTAAGTGGTACAAGCCACCGGAAAACAACCGCATATCATCCCCAGACCAACGGACTAACCGAGCAGCTTACTAAGGACCTCGCAGACATGCCATGCATGCAAGTCGACGTGTGGAACACAAGAACTGGGATCAGATTTTGCCTTACGTAACTTTCGCATAAAATACCGCTCAACAAGTAACTACTCGAATGACACCCTTCAGCTTGGTCCACGGTCGCGAAGCCACGACGACGTTGGATGCCATGCTGCCTCACCAGTGTGACGACATACCTACCGACGTTGTCGAATTTACTCAGCGCGCCGAAGAAGCCAGACAGCTTGCTCGCGTACGTATCTGCTATCAGCAAGACGAAGATGCAAAACGGTACGATCTTCGACACAGGTCCCTTCTGTACACTCCCGGCGATAAAGTATGGGTTTGGATACCCATACGCCGTCGTGGACTTTCCGAAAAACTGCTAAGACGGTAGCAGAACTGATAGTTGGGCGAGTTGGTACGAATTCATAGTGTAATCTTTGCAATCAGTGCACCTAACAAGGTGCAAAAACTGTGCCAAGCTATTTCAAAAAAGTTTGATAATAAGGTAAAGAAATGCAGCTGCGGTCTTAAAGAAGATAAAAAATTCACAAAATGCAGAATAGGTGTTGTGTACCGGCTTCCGTTGACCTGTGGCCAGATGTACATAGGACAAACCGGTCGGTGCATAAACACCCGTCTAAAAGAACATGAACGTTCTCTCGGTAAAGAAAATCATTCACATTTATCAAACCACTGTAATCTATGTCATTGTGATCCGGTATTTACTGACACTGACATTTTGTTTTCAGATAAAAACAAACTAACACGTGAAATAACAGAAGCGTTCCATATCATGAAGTGTGCTGATAAATGCATAAGTGAAGCATCGGTTGCAATTTCTGACAGAGAATTTACATATTTGAATACTGGGTAAACCTTTTTAATCTTTTCTGTTTACACTGACGACTTTGCACTGTAACCTTTTTAATCTTTTCTGTTTTCACTGACGACTCTTGTTGCACATGCTCAGTGCAGATAGCTGGGGTATATATGTTTTGTATCTTTCCGAAAATAAACAGTTGTGAGTAAGCGCTCGTGTGTCTCCCCTTCACTGTGTCCGTGTCAATTGTGTGCGCAAAAAGATTACACTATGCTAAGACGGTACTTTCTGCCGTACAGAGTGATTCGACGCCTGAGCGACGTGACCTACGAGGTGGTTCCTGACAGTGACAGTAGCTCCAGTCGCCGCAAGCACTTACCCGAAATGGTGCATGTGGTGCGGATGAAGCTGTATCTGCCGAACTAAGTTTTGTTTGTTCTTTTCTGTTTTTTTTGTGTGTGGTTTTGTTTTGCGCGTGTTACTCTGTGCCATTTGTACATCGCCCTCATATGCTTAAGTTGCGCATCTGGACGATGCTTCCTTCGGAGGGACGCAAATGCCGCGCCTGTACTCTGATGAAGAGGAGGACTATGCGAGCAGGCATGCGCGTTTCTATCCAGGTGCGGTGAAGAAGAAGAAGAAGAAGAAGTCGCAGTAGCGCGATGTATTAAAAGGCGACCTGCTGCTATTCCTCTTGATCAGGGCTTTGCGACCTCTGTTTTTGACGTTGTGACAATATAGAGGGCCATTATTGAGTCTCTTCTACATTCAATATTACTTATTCATGGGCGTGACGAACGTTTTTTCCGCTTAGGTAGCACGATGACGAAGCAGTTGTGGTCACTGACCAAGCTAAGGCAGGAAACCCAAAGATGTGTCGGAACCTGTGCGAGTTCCCTGTACAGACTAAAGCAGACAAAAGTAAAAGTAAAGCAAAAGTACAGCAGGAGTAGTCTGCTTTAGTGTGAAATAGGCAACGTCACGGGTTCTGAAACATCTTTGTGTTTCCTATACCTAGGCTTGGTCCGAGAGAGCAAATTCTTCGTGAGCCAATATGATTAGAATACACGATGCAATTGATGCATCGTCGAAGTGCATAGTTGTGCTTCTAATTTTTACGACGCTTAGGCACTGTTTTGTTTGGTAATCCTCGTGTGCTTTATGGAAGGAAGCCAGCGTAAGTGATATAATCTGCCCCATTACCCCGGTTATTTTGTAGGCATAGAATAGTTTACGGGTTCATCTTACTGTTTGCAAGTTTGCGACAATTCATGTCTGGTGCGCCGGAGCTTGATTTGGAACTTTGCTTCTTCCAAAGTTGAAATTTTGTCGGAAGATATTGCTTCTCGAGAGGCAAGTTTCACTCGAATGTACTAAAGCAAAAAGAAAGTTACGCTATATTTTGGGGTTCTACGTGCCAAAATCATGATCTGACTATGCGGCATGCCGTAGTGGGAGACAGCGGAATAATTTGGACTACCTGGGGTTATTTACCGTTCACCGAATGCACGGTGCAGGATAGTTTTTTTGCATTTCGCCCCCGTCGAAATGCGACTTACTGTGTCCGGGCATCGAACACGCGACCTCGGGCTTAGCAGCGCAGAACTAGGACCGCCAAGCCACTCGGTGGCTAAAG
Source organism: Dermacentor silvarum (assembly GCF_013339745.2). NCBI lineage: Eukaryota > Metazoa > Arthropoda > Arachnida > Ixodida > Ixodidae > Dermacentor > Dermacentor silvarum. Next base: position 14,876,249 of record NC_051156.1, on the reverse strand, counting down.
GCACAAAACGAAGCTTTATTGGCTGCTTGGTATTCGAAAGCTTGTGCAAGCTTGGCCTAACATCAATAAATGGTTACAGGAAATCTAAGGGAAATAATTTATCGCTATTTCACGACCGTCAGCCAGGAGGCTGTACAGTCAATGCACCGTTCTCAACATGAGTTACACGTACCTATTTTCACAAATAAAGGTAAGCACCCATATTACTAATGATTTTATATTGCAATCTTCCTGCCTAAAGCGTTTAAAACACTCTGTTTCATTCGTCGTCCATTACGGCCCACTGACCAAAACAGTAGGCTTGTCGCCAAAGCAGACAACGTGCGCTAGGAACTTCTGTATGCTTAGTAGTAAGTGGTTCGTGGGGAAAGGTGCACATATCGTAGCTGCACATATCGTAGCTGCACATATCGTAGTTCTGTAAACTGAATCTGTTAGCGCATGTCGAACGAACAAGTTCGGTACTTATATTTACCAATTAGGTGAGAATGTTTACAATGTTTACGACAGTGTTGCGAAAGTCCTACTCGCAAATTACTGGTATATTTAAGGGCAGTGTAAAGTACACCAAAATTGTTCGTTTTAATTGTATTAATAGGTGCAGTGTACGCATTTTAAATATAGCTTTTTATTGCGGAGTTACAAGGTTGCAAACCTGATGCATAATTATTTTTAAATTTTGACACGTTTAACAAGCCTTGTTAAAATTGTGCTTGCTGCAATCACCATATTTTCGCATTTTCTTTTAAATACAAAAACCTCAGCAAATTTCGTGCAGTGGTTGCCGAGAAAAACGATTGCTCCGTTCCAATGTAATAAAATAGGGGCCCCTCAACGTTGAATGTCCAGGAAGTTTGGATATTGCCCTTACGCCCTCTGTCAAAATCAAACCCCAGTGCACAAGCGTAACTCAATGGGCAGCAATTAAAAAAAGATATACTTCTATATTTGAAAAGGCCGCCCGAATTTCAACAACGTGCGATTTGCGACGTCGAGATGGTAAGCCCTCTGATTAACATGCGTATTTACGGCCCTTAGTCATAACGTTATTGCTGCGTTATAGGAGAGCTTCGGCAAGGAGTGAAACACAGTTATGATGGTTACGAATAAGGGCCGCAAGTACACACACCATCAGATGGGCCTACCCTCCCGACTTAGCTGTTGGAACTATTTGAAATATAACTTTTAAAAACGCGGCCTATGGAGTTACGCTGGTGCATTGCGGCGAAGTTCGACAAGTAACCACAGGGGCAAAGTCCAACATTACTGGCTATGTCCTAACAGATATGCTGCAGGAGAAGCTGGGCGAGTTGGTGCCTATTCATATTCACACCTTGGGTTGCGCACAACACTCGTGGAAGAAAAAAAGGACTGCGAAATAGGGGGGGGGAGTTTGCGCTCGTGTCGTCCAGTCCTTTCTTTCGTCCGTGCGTTTTGTGCGCAACCCAAACTGTGAATATGTTCCAACAAGTGCGTTGGCTCAACTGTAACCTATTATGGACGCAATGGTGCAAAACAATTGATTACATAAATACGGATATTCCTCGCTCTAGTATGTGCTACTATTTATACTCGCGCACATCTATCTGTTACAATGAAGGGAAAGCGTTACAGTGCTTCAAAAAATAGACATCAAGCATCTTCAGAGCTTATTTAATCTGACAAGCAGAAAACACACTTTATTTAGTACATCACTTATAACGTACAAAGATACGCGTAAATATAATAATTCAGCGTAAAATTTTAATTGTACTTTTTGCTCTGCTTGTCCGCATTCTGGCAAATGCGAAACTGTCCCAAAACAAATAAATACTTGAATCATGTATCCGCACCTAGAAGCGAAAACGATGCCACAACATAAAAGGTGACAAAGCTCTTCAACACGGGGCGCAGTAACACGTATCTCTCATCTGAAGCTTGCCATTCCTCACCACTGCGAGTTTTCCCAGCACATATATGAAGAGGTGATATGAAGAGGTGAAGAGGTGATAAGAACTTCAATAAAGAGCTGGAGATGTTAGCCTGGTCTGTAGCCTGGCATGCTATTCCTGGCTTTGGCCGATAATTATGACATACGCACTTATCACATAAACACCGAAATACACACATACAGTCACAGACACACAAATACACAATAGATATACTTACAAAGTTTTGTTAAAGCATGTGTACCTTAGAAACATCATAAGTGCTTTCGCACTGTGGAAACTATAAACGAGGCCTCAGCTCTATTGTAAGATATCTAATACAGACCCAGCCATGTAATCCATGAACAATTTTGACCCTTTTGACTGTCCAGAGGGCCCGTGAACGAGCGGAGAGGCACGGCCTCTCTGTTCCGACATGGGACTAGCCAACGGCTAGCAGGCCCCCCTGCCTAGCTTCTCAGGACCTCAATAAAGTGTTTACTACTACTACCCTTTTGACGCCCGTTTGCTCGCAGAACCTCGCCGACTCGAACTCACGATCGCCAACGAACGAACGCGGCAGAACGCAGCCTTGACGATGAGCACTGATCACGTAGGGACTATAGAGAAACCTTAGAGTTTCACTCCCGATTTGTGATTGCTAAGTCTCAGGCAGGCACCTGGTTTCGCGACATTTCACGATAACGCGCCATGGATGCGTCGTGAGAAAGCGCTTCATTAACGGGACAGACCGAGTTAGGTAGGTAACAATGCCAAATATATATCATCATCATCAGCCTATATTTATGTCCACTGCAAGACGAAGGCCTCTCCCTGCGATCTCCTTGCGAATATATATATATATTGCTGCAGATAACAAGTCTGGGCCGGATGACGCCTCTGCACATGCGTCTGTTTTCTCTCTTCCTGTTTATCTCCCTTGGTGTACATATATTTCCGAGCTGGAAATAAACGGTGTTCTTTTGGTGCCTGCGAAACTGGTCTGAGGTTCATCTCGTAGCTGCCAGCCAAGGGCTGGTAGGACGTAACAGCGGCGACGAAGATTCTGCTGCCATAGGAGACCAGCATAAGCCTACACACGACGGCCCGGCAGAACCTGAACCCACCAGGGCCATGGCCTATAGGCTACCGGAATTCGAAGACGAAAAAGATAAGCGGCAGGCGTACTTAGTCAAGATTGAAGCTTACTTTGAAGCGAATGATGTGAAGGATGATGCTGCGCTTGAAACAAAGACAATAGAAATTTTGACCGGGAAACTAGCGTCACAGAAGCCTAACGCCCTGACCTACGAAGAAGTTGTGCAGACTTTAAACAGTTACTACGACCCGGTGCCGAATGAAATTTCTGAAAGCTCCAAGTTCTTTCATCGATGTCAGCAAGAAGGAAAATCAGTACATGCATTCATAGTGGCTATACGGCAGATGGCACAGAATTGCGATGTCTCTACGATGCTGGACAGGATGATTAGAGACCGCATTGTGTGCGGTGTCAGGTACAAGTATGTGCAGAAGCAGCTGCTAGCAAAGAAAGATCTGAATCTGCAAGAAGCCGAGGCTCTTGCCCTTGCCGCGGAGAGCGCTGAACGCTATTCGCAAGGAATTGCTACGGACACGGAACAGGCGAGACTGCTAAAGCTGACGTGTCAACATAAGTCGCGCACAAAGTCGCCGGGCATGCAACAATGTAAATGTTGTGGGAAGTAGGGTCACGTGATGAAGGCGTGTCGACTAATCAAGAGTAGATGCTTCAAATGTGCACGGCCAGGGCATGTAGCCAGAATGTGTGCGGTAAACGAAAAATCAAGCAGAATGCTTGCAGTAACTGCACAAGCGGTAGAAACTGAAGATAGCGATAGCAGCGCATCGCAAACCTGGGGCCGTATTCTGTAACGCTTCGGTTTTCGAAGGATTCGGTTTGCGTGCAGCGATTGGTCGCCGCCTGGGTGACGCCATCGCCTCAGGGTGCGAACGCATTTTTTGATGACGTCACGCACATGTCAATCACGCGGAAACCGAATTTGTCGTCTGTTACGAAGCGAAGCCGCGCGCGCTGCTTCGGTCTGATCCGAAGCGCGGTGTGCCGTGTGCAGAGCCTGTGCGTGCCGTGTGCATGGGCGAGATCGCGGCACTCGGAGCAAAATGACGGCGTGTGCGGTGCCTGTGGCGCCTGTTATCGTGCTTTTAGCGAGCCTCCGTGATAGACAGCGACAACCTCGACGTCGACAAGACGCCTTTGAGATGACAGACGAGGGATTCCGGTGACAATTCAGATTCTCAAAAGAGACAGCGCTCCGACTGTGCGAGGAACTTGAGTGTGTATTTTGGCCGCAACACTAAGTTAGCGTACGACGTCCCACCTAGCGGCATAAATGGGTCAACCGAAGTAAACAAAATTCGTTAAGTCACTCACCGCCGGTACAACTCACACACGTTTCATGATGAAAAACGTAAACCTCATCAATACCATGAACAAATTATTTTTATTTACCATGAAGCGCTCGTAAATTGCTATGTTTTTACTCGGTTTGTGACGTTCACTGCCACAAAAGAAACCTTCGCGCCGATTGGTCTCTGTCCTTTCACTTGTTTTCATTACGTCAACGGACCTCCCCAATGTGACGCCACTGCCAAACCGAATCCTTCGAAAACCGAAGCGTTACAGAATACGGCCCCTGGTCATTGACAACTAAGCGTACCCTCGTACCACCCATCAGAAGATGATTTGCGTGGAATGGGATAGAAGTGATAAAGGACGTTGATACTGGCTCTCCTGTTTGCGTCATTTCTAAAAGCATTTACGATAGATATTGTCATCAATGGCCGCAGCTACAAAGGTCAGAGCTCCAGCTTTCATGCTATCTCGGAAGGCTTCCGCTCCTCGGTGTACTGACAATGCCAGTTTCATATCAAGGTACAACAGTGCAATGTAGCCTGACTGTTTTCGACGGCAATGGCCCCAGTCTTTGCGGCCGGGACCTACTGCAAAAGTTAGCAGACGAACTCATTCAGGTGCTGAGCGTGTACCCGCAGTCTTCAGTATCAAGCCAAGCCCTGACGGACGTGCCGAAGCTACTGCAGCAAAACGCTGACCTTTTCACTGAAGGTACTGGTCTCATCAAAGGCCCGCCAGCCCGACTGCACATCAAGACCGGATCAAGCCCCAAATTATTCAAGGCAAGAAAAATTCCTTTTGCACTTCGAGATAAAGTGGCAAAGGAGCTTGACAGACTAGTCTCGGCAGGCATAATATCTCCAGTGTCTCATTCCAATTGGGCAACGCCCATTGTTCCCCATTTTCAAAAAGGACGGAACGGTGCGCATTTGCGGCGACTTCAAGGTGACACTAAATCCAGTATGCGATGTCGAACAGTACCCCTTGCCTGTCATAGGTGACATTTTCGCAAATTTATACGGAGGACAGAAATCCAGTATTTTAGACCTTCGCGATGCTTACAAGCAGGTCGAATGGGATGAAGACTCACATAAATTAGCTGTGATAAACACACAAAAAGGGCTGTTATGCTGCAACCGATTGCCATTTGGCATCGCGTCAGCCCCAGCGATATTTCAACGGAAAATTGAATCATTGCTGCAAGGCCTGAACGGAACCCAGGCATATTTAGATGATGTGTTGATAGCTGAGAGCGGCGACGCTCAAAATGAAAATCTGCACGCTGTGTTGCAGCGTTTCCGCGAGCACGGTATCAAACTTCGTTCTGACAAGCGCAGGTTTTGTGAATCATCCGTGACGTATCTTGGCCATCGCACTGATGCCGAAGGACTGCAACCGCTGGAGAAAAACGTTGACGCAATTAGACTGGCTCCATTGCCACGAGATGTTGAGTTGCGATCCATTTTTGGAATGGTTACTTTCTACAATAAGTTTTTGCCGAATCTATGCACGGTGCTTGTACCTTTGTACAGTCTTCTTGAAAAAGGTGCGAAATGGATTTGGAGCGCAAAAGAAGACGCGGCAATTAAAAAGGCAGAAACTGCTTTGTGTTCAGCTCCCGTGCTAACGTACTTCGATCCTGAGCTGTAGTTGCTGTTGGAATGCGAAGCTTCGCCTTACGGTGTCGGTGCCACCCTCTCTCACCGTATAAATGGCGAAGACAGGCCAATTGGTTTCAGGTCGCGAAAGCTCACCTCAGCTGAACGAAAGTACTCTCAAATTGAGCGAGAAGCGTTAGCGCTAGTGTTCGGAGTGACAAGGTTCCGCGACTAGCTTTTGGGACGTGAGTTCACACTCGTAACAGATCACCGTCCGTTGTTCGGTCTTCTCAGACCAGACCGTCAAACTTCTGTCATGGCAGCCACCCGAATTCAGCGATGGGCGCTTTTGGCTCAGGGCGTACAAATACAAGCTTATCTGTAAGCCTGGCAAACAGATGTTGATCTCGGATGCTCCAAGCCGCTTGCCTCAATCGTTGCAACAGCCGGAAGCAGAAACAGAAGACTGTGACGGAAATGGTGCTTGTCATCGACCAATGGGACTAGCCAGCGGTATCCTGAAAAGGAACTTCAAGCACTCACAGCAGCCGACGGTGTCATGCAAGCGATGTGCAGGTACGTGACTGAAGAATGGCCCTCCGTCGTTGAAGGGGACAGCAGAGAAATGACGGAATATTGGAAAAGGCGACATGAGCTGTCCGCGGAGAAGGGGTTGTTGTTCTGGGGCCATCGCGTAGTGATACCAAGGGCGGAGCGTGAGAAACTGTTGAAAATGTTGCATGATTATCATCAGGCATGCGTCTACAATGAAGACAAGGGCTAGGGCTAGTTTTTGGTGGCCCGGGCTAGATCAAGAAATTCATAGAATCGCATTAGACTGTCGAGACTGTGTGCAAGCTTTGCCTATGGCCCCTGCACGGAACCCCGTCATTTGGCCGATTTCTCGGGAGAAGTCGTCACAGTTGCATGCAGATTACGCAGGCCCTATCGAAAAAAGATGGTGTTAGTAATTGTCGATGCACACAGCAACTGGATAGAAGCCATTCCAGTATCTCGCGCGACAGCTAATGCTACTGTAGACGCTATGCGAACCTTGTTCAGCCGGTTTGGATTACCCCGCACCATAGTTACGCGCAATGGGACGCCATTTACCGGCTCAGATTTTGCTCAATTTGTGCAGAAAAATGGAATCGAGCATGTTCGTACTCCACCTTACCACCCTCAAAGCAATGGACTAGCAGAACGCGCCGTGAGAACTATGATGGATGGATTGAAGAGGATGCCTCGAGTAGAGCTAGCAACTGCTCTGGCCAGAATTCTTTGCAACTACAGAACTTCACCACAGGCTTCCGGGTTTTCACCGTCCGAACTGCTTCTAGGCTACCGGCTGCGCACTAGACTGAATATGTGTTTTCCTTCCAGGAGCCACGAGATGCGGACGAATCCAGCTGTTGATTCCGCCAGTAGGTACTTCACCCCTGGAGAGGCCGTCTACGTGCGCAACTACGGCGTAGGAGACAAATGGACTCCCGGCAAGGTGAAATCGACGAGTGGAGCTCGTCTCGTCACTGTGGAAACGGAGGATGGCGTCGTTCGACGTCATGTCGACCAGATGTGCAAACGTTCACCGAACACATATTCAAGCAGACAAGTACCAACCGCAGAAGAATCGCTTTGTATGACCGGAGAGGCACCGAAATACGAGGCTGGTAACCTTTCCGAAAGCCCTGTACCCGAGCTACGTAGGTCCACAAGAATCCGAAAGCCAGTGGAACGCTACGGCTACTAGGGGAATATGAATGTGGCAGATAACACGTCTGGGCCGGATGACGCCTCTGCGCATGCGTCTGTTCTCTCTCTTCCTGCTTATCTCCCTTAGTTTACATATATTTCAGAGCTGGAAATAAACGGTGTTCTTTTGGTGCCTGCGGTACTGGTCTGAGGTTCATCTCGTAGCTGCCGGCTAGGGGCCGGTAGGACGGTAGGATGCACCACTGTATATATATATTGTGACGTCACAGTAAGGACGGATGTTTATTGAGCCCGAGAGACGACATGGCGAAGAAGGGCGGCGTCCACAACCGGCATGAACAGCCTTCGACACAGTCCACGCTGATGATGCGCCCGCACGCGCGATGAAGATGAGGGGCACAAGCATGATGATGATTATGTAGAGATGATGAAGAAGTGCACAATAAATGCCCACATTAATTTCTCTCGTGCGAAAGCGGCCATTCTGGCCGCTGCCTAAAGGTACGGGGAACGCCGCATCAAGGGCTTCATACGAGAAACGTGAATCACTTCGGTAGAGCGGCAACGGCGGTCAGTTGAGGAAACAACAGGGGTCACTCAATAATTAACTGGAGAAGTCATTTCCAGGACCGTGTAGGGGCCAATAAACTGACACTGAAACTTCTCGCACAACCTAGGAGTGCGAACTGGGGTCCAGAGCAGCACTTCACCCCAGGCTGGTAGAATACTACGCGATGATATGCGTCATAATGATCTTTGCGGTCCCGCTGTCTGGCTGCGGTGTTGACGCGGGCACACTGGCGAGAATGGACGAGGCGGGAAACATATTGTTCGCAGAAAGATCGAGCTGGACTGACAGGGGCAGAGAAGAAATAAACATCGAGAAAGGAACTGGGTGAACGGGCATAAACAAGGTAGAACGGCGAGTCACCGGTTGTGCGTTGAACGGCGAGTTTCTGTGATCTGGTTGAATATAGGCGGCTATCATGTCAGAGAGCGTACGATGAAACCGCTCAGTCAGGCCGTTGGTCTGAAGATGATAACATGATGTAGTCTTGTGTGTGGTGCGAGAGGCTTTGAGCACTTCGCCTACCAGTAGGGAAAGGAATGTCTTTCCGCGGTCGCTCAGAAGGACACGAAGGGCGCAATGGCGCAGCATTATGGATTGAAGAATGAAGGCAGCGACTTCGGAAGCCGATGTTGAACTTACACAAGTTGTTTCGGGATAGTGCGTCAGGTGGTCGCCGGCGGTCACTATCCATCGACTACCGGCGGGAGTCATGGGAAGTGGCCATATAGATCGATGCCAACAGCCTCAAATGGCTCCACAGGACATGAGAGTGGTAGTAGTTACCCGGCTGGAACTGATGTTGGATGTTTTCGACGCTGAAAAATGGCTCAGGAAGCGACGTATCTCACCACACTGGTAGACAGGCCAGGCCAGTAGAATAGCGACTTCTTATGCGGTCGTAAGTTTGCTGGATGCCAAGGTGGCCAGCAGTCAAATCGTCATGAAAGGCCTGAAATACACGCGCACGAAGGCAACGAGGTTGCACGGGCAACCAGCATCGTCCAACAGGATGGTGGATATGGTGGTACAGCACGGAGTTGTCCAGTTTAAATTGTGCCAGTTGTCGACGAACCCGGGCGTTAGGCGGTCGCGAAGCTTCACGAAGGTGGTCTATAATACAGCGACAGTACGAGTCAGCGAGTTGTTGAGACGAAAATGATTTATGGTCCGTGCGAAGTGAGATGATCAAGAGTGGCGAAGGACAAAGCCGCCGTAGACGAGACGTCAGTGAGTGCGCCACCGGACGTGGTGGCGGAACCATTGATGAGTGCGGCTGTAGGAAGCGGGCAGCGAGAAAGAGCGTCTGCGACTTGGTGCTTCTTACCAGACTTGTAGATGATTTCAAAGTCATATTTTTGCAGACGAAGAATCCAGAGACCAAGACGCCCTGACAATTCTTGAGTGTGGAAAGCCAGCATAAGGCGTGGTGATCCGTCACGATGGTAAAATGGCGACCGTGGAGATAAGGGCGAAATTACTGGACGGACCAAACGACAGCGAGGCACTCCTGCTCGGTGATGGTATAGTTCATCTCGGCAGGTGTGAGCACGCGGCTGGCATACGCAACGACTCTCTCACGCGAAAAGTTGTCTCGCTGGAGGAGGACAGCACCGATGCCATGGCCTCTAGCATCCGTGTGCAAGAGTGTGGGTGCAGTCTCATCAAAATGACGGAGGAGAGGTTCAGATGTGAGGGCGCCCTTTAGCTGGTCAAAGGCAGATTCACATTCAGGTGACCACACGAAGAGAGCACCAGAACGAAGTAAGTGGTATAAAGGTGCAGCTATAGAGGCGAAATCGCGAATAAATCGGCGAAAATAGGAAGCGATGCCGAGGAAACTGCGTAGGTCCTTGGTCTTTTCTGGACGAGGAAATGGGAAGCAGCACCGAAATCTTGTCAGGATCAGGTCGAATACCATCCTTGCTTACAATATGACCTAAGACCTTGATCATCTTGCTTGCAAAATGACACTTTTTGGTGTTGAGCTGAACACCTAGAGTTGGCTATGCACGTGAGAATCTCGTCGAGACGTTGCAGGTGCTGTGCAAATGTCGACGAGAAAATAACGATATCATCCAGATAGCACAAGCAGGTCTTCCACGTCAGGCCACGCAGAACGGTGTCAATCATGTGCTCAAAAGTTGCGGGAGCATTGCAGAGGCTGAAGGGCATGACATTGAACTCGTAAAGACCATCTGGGGTTGCAAACGCTGCTCTTTCTTTGTCGGCTTCGTGCATCGGAATTTGCCAGTAACCTGAACGCAGATCAAGACTGGAGAAGTACTCGGCACCTTGCAGGGAATCGAGGGCATCGTCAATGCGAGACATGGGATACACATCCTTGCGCGTGATCTTGTTGAGCGCTCGGTAATCTACACAGAAACGCACGAAGCCATCTTTTTTTTTTTTGGACCAAAACAATGGGAGACGACCTAGGGCTATCAGAGGGGCGAATCATCTCACGTTGCAGCATGTCGGCGACATTTTGCTCAATACTTTTGCGCTCAGCTAGAGACACACGATACGGCTGGCGGCGCACGATGGATCTGCCGTCTGTCTGAATCTGATGCGCTGTTATGGTCGTCTGTCCCAATGTCGAAGAATGGACGTCAAATGAACCTTCATGCTTTTTCAACAAAGCAAAGAGCTGTTGCGTCTGCGAAGGGGTCAAGGCCGAGCTGATTACAGCAGCAAGAGCGGAGGTAGAGGCAGAATATCCAGCAGGAGGGATTTCAGAGGGAGCAGCCTTGAGGGGAACGACAGAGAGAGGCTGTGCATCAGCAACGCAAGCCAAAGTGGTGCCTTTAGGAAGTAGCATTTTCTCAGGTGTTGTGTTTCTTGCTTCGAGAAGCGCAGAACCATTATCAAACCTAACTAGCCCTGAAACAATGGCTATCCCTTTTGTGAGCCAACGCGCACAAGGTAACACTAACATATCGCCATGGTCGATGACGTCGGACGTGATGGTCAGAATTTGCTGACAGCCTGGAGGTAGCTCGGTATCTTTTGCAGCGAGTAAACGAAGTGGCTGGTACAGATCATCGCCGAGCGAATAGTTGGTGTCGGTCATAAGTACGACACCTTGCCCACAACATATAGCAGCAGAAGCAGAGGCAAGGAAAAACCATCCTAAAATGAGCTGGTGCGAGCAGGGCGACAGCACAGCAAATTGTATGTAGTGGACGATGCCATCGATGAATACACGCACTGTACAAAACGCGCAACGGCGGATTGTTTTCCCTTGAGCTGCATCAGGCGCGGGTCCATCATAAGGCGTCGTAACTTTCCTGAGACGCCTACACAAATCAGAATGCATAACAGATAAAGTCGCTTCAACGTGCACACCTTCAACAAACACCGACATCATATTACAAGGGCGCGCTGGAGGAATTGTAGTCCTGTCGGTGAATACAGTTTTTCCTCCGAGAACTGCATTACTTAGTTTTCCGGGGGCGGCGGTCAGAGGTGAATGAGGCAGGCCGAAGCGGTGACGAAGAGCGGCGGAAAGAGTGGCGGAGGATCGGCGGAATGTGATGGTTGAAAAACCAGGTCTTCGCCACACCGGTCAGGTAGAACGAGACATGGCGGATCTTGTGGCGATGATCCCACCGATTAGCAGGGCTTACGCGCTCGTAATCATCCAGCCAGTCCTCAGCATCTTCACCGCGAAGACCAGCGAGCAGATGGGGATCACGCTGGTGGCCGCTGATGATCACAGAAGGTGCGGCTTGTGGAGGCGAGATGGTTAGGATAGAAGCGCCAGGCTGCTCGTCCTGCGACATGCTGACGGACAGTGGGCACAAGCTGCGACCCGAACGAAGCTCCAGGGAGTAGGCCAGGGGTGTAGAGGACGGGGAACCAAGAAGCGCCTGCACCAATTGTGACTTCACAGTAGGAGGAGGAGGAATAAACATTTATTTCGGAACCAGCACTTTAAGATGGCCGGGCCTAAGCCTCCCATGAGGGGACGTCGAGGGCTTGCCTCGCCGCCGCCTCACGGGCGTGCTGGGTCGCCCAGGTTTGGTCGTCGAGGGCGGAGCTCCGCAGAGCCTCACGCAACCTCGACGAGAGGGTCGTGGTGTTGATTTGTGTGTACTGTGCTGGGCACTCCCACAGCATATGCGGAAGCGTAGCCGGGTGAGTGCCACAGCACCGGCAGTTGGAGGTATTGTAAACTTCAGGGAATATAAGGTGGAGGCGGGCGGGTGAAGGGTTCGTATTTGTTTGTAGCAGACGCAGGGTGGTAGCCTGCGCCCGGCTGAACTTGGGGTGAGGTGGGGGGAAGGTTCCGCGACTAAGGTAAAATGCCTTGACGAGATCGTTGTAAGTAGTCAGACTGCCCCTGGTGTCCAACTCGTCTCCAGTGTCTCCGGCGCGGTTGACTAGTCCTCGCGCAATGGAGTGGGTGACCTTGTTGAGGTTGGGGAGGTGTGGGTGGACAGTGCCCGCGTGGGCCGGGATCCATGTCAGGGAGATCATGCTTTCTTTAGAGTGTGGTGCCTGGCGGAGGATACGAAGAGCTTGAGGAGAAATACGGCCTTTGCTGAAGTTAGTGACGGCTGAGCGAGAGCCACACACGATGGTGTGACAGGTGGGATCTAGAGTGGCCAGGGCGATGGCCACTTCTTCAGCCGTTTCGGCAGTGGGGGTAATGACGCTGGAGGCGTGGTGTAGGACTCCATCGCGTGTGGCGACGGCCACAAATCGTGTGCCATGGGAATATTGGGCTGCATCAACAAATGTAACGCCAGGTACACGAGCAAAGGCTTTTATGATTGCTCCGGCCCGAGCTTGGCGCCGGGCCCTGTTATATTCAGGGTGCATATTTCTAGGAATAGGGTCTGTATGGATCCAGCTACGGATGTCAGTCGGGATCGATTGTTTGGGGCCCTGCTGCTGATGGTAAGTAAAGCCAAGCGTAGATAGAATAAAGCGTCCCGTTTCAGTAAGGGTGACCCGTTCAAGCTGAGAGCGTTGTTGTGCTTCAATGAGAGCATTTCCCATGAAGCTATCCTTGACCAGGTCTCCCACCTCCACCTGGGAGAGCGACTTCACAGTAAGGGCGGACATTTATTGAGCCCGAGAGACGACACGGCGAAGAAGGGCGGCGTCAACAACCGGCATGAACAGCCTTCGACACAGTCCACGCTGATGATGCGCCCGCACGCGCGATGAAGAGTGGCACACGCATGATGATGACTATGTACAGATGATGAATAAGTGCACACTAAATGCCCACAATATACAGTGGTGCATAAAGAAATCACGTTAGCTCCGGTAGTACAATGAAGAAAAGAGAGTTACGACGTACGTTGTATTTGCTCAGTATATTTTGCTAACGTTTCGGCTGGTGGACTAGCCTTCGTCAAAGGTACGTTGTCAGCTTTGATGAAGGCTGGTCCACCAGCCGAAATGTTAGCAAAATATAATGTGCAAATACAACTTAATTAGAATACACACACACACAAGAACACACACACGCGCCCTGTGTGTGTGTTCTCTCTTCGTCCGTCGTCGTTTTCGCACCTTCAGATCAACTTAATTACGTCGTACTCTCTTTTCCTAATGAAATATATATATATATATATATATATATATATATATATATATATGTAATAGCGTCGCCAGCTGAAGCGCGAGAGCTCCCCCATGACTCGACACCTCCAGTACGTGTCACGTGATCATCGTGTCACTGCTCGCGGGAGCTGCGCCACTGGTCACCGCTGTGGCTGCTAGCGAATTTTTTTAAAACTATTTTGATCCTAGTCGCAGCGGTGGGCGCTGCGACCAATTTTCGGTGTTTCCCTGGAGGCAGCCCTACTGCTTTGGAGCCAAAATGACTGTCATGTGAAACAGGCTTTATGGTATATTGTTGATGCTAACAAAAAAAATGTCGCAGTTTCGCCCGAAAGGCAAAGCATGGATTGCGATAGCAAATTAGTAGAGAGCTATTCGGAGTAGGGATAGTAGTTTTATGGTGTGCATAACCTTGGACACATTGGCTTACTAACTGAAATAACAATCGTGGTGTCAGCGCGCACAAGCAAACATGAATAGATCACATTGAATGACCGTAGACAACGACTGTCAAAACGCTGGCAGCAAGCGCAGCCAGCCGCTGCAGCGGGCGAAGAATCGTGCGGTCTATCGCTTCAACGGAAACTGAGCGGCGAATACACACCGCATAGAAAGGTCAGAGCCGTGTGGAGATAAGAGATGGTGCGGGAGACCGGCACCGCCAGGCAAAGGGCAGAGAAGAAGTTGTTGGCAGAGGAGAAACTGCGCCCCCCCTCCTCCCCCCCCTCTTCCCGTTTCTTGCTTACGCGTGGGAGATTGAGTGGCAAGATACGCCTTTGGTGCCGGAGCACAGCGCCGCCCCGCCTCCCTCCCTGCCATACCCCTCGGCTTTTCGCGCGACGATCGCGTTTGCTTTCCACCGAGCGTTCGCTCTCCGTGATAGCGCGCGGGGGAGTTCGCCCTCCGTGATAGCGTGCGTCCTCCGCGCGCTTTCGCTCGCGCATACGGTGCGCGGCGACGATTTTATCGCCCTCGGAATCTATACGGAACCTCACGGCGACGGCGACGACGACGGCGACAACGACGGCGACGGCAGAAATCCGGTTTAAGTGTCCATATAATTGCTATCGAAATAAAACTAGCGTATTCGTAAACAAGAACAATGCCTAACTAACAAGGTATAAGCGCAGTTTATCTAAACTTTAGTCTGAAAGCTCCTCCAAGTAAAACGCAGATCTTATTCCATGGCAGAATGGCACCGAGGCATCTAAGATCGTCATGTACGTTTCTGAACTACTGATTGCTGCTAAACCACAATCTAGACAAACTACAAGGCGAATGTTGTAATAAGGGCATAACCATGATACAAATGTTCACATACACACAACTGATCTCTCAGGCTAAATGTAATCCTAAATGCGCGCATTCATCGCACTGGGTTCAGTGTCTGATTCAACGGCAGCAGAAACCCTGGCAATGTAGAATTAAATAACTTTAGTATGTCTCAGAATGGTTTCCAAAGTACAAGGCGTCACCTCATGCTAAGTAGACCGCGGCAGCACGAAGACGATCACCAGCCGTTGTTGGTGATTGTCTTCTGGTGATTGTCTTCGACAATCGCCAGCCGTTGTTGGCGCATTCGCGCAAGCCAGCATGGCGGCAAAATCAGCCAGCTCATAGATGGCACCACTGCCAGTTCAATAAGGTGGCGCCCTTGAAAACAGTAAATAAAAAAAGGCCTATAGGGAAGCAGACTGGGGCTATCGCCAACAACGTGGCTACTGTAACACCTCTTCATCTGTACATTCAGTACCAGTCACCGGGCTCGACTTTTGCGGTAACATAGCTTCAGCTCAGAAATCAAGTAGCCCTTCATTTTTTTTGTCGATTATTAACAGGGCGGAGTGGCAAACTTTGGCTGGAATTCGGTCCCTGCGCAGATAGTATTGTCCATATTTTAATACGTGTACGGTCTCTCTTCTTTGTATTCGCCTTCTCCCTTCCCCCAGTTGGCGAGCTGGACTCTTGACTGGTTAACAGCTCTGCCTTCCTTTTATCTCTCTTTGTGTCGAATAAAATTTCAGTAGTTAATAAGCGTTTCAGTTTTCTTTCTTTCTTCCGCCTCACCTGGAGCACTATGCATAATCTATAATAAGCCCTTAGCTTACTTTGAATTTCACAGCTACTAGACAGCGTTCACGTAGACCACCAGTAAAATCTGCGAAATGTGATGCAGCACCTCACTTTCACGTTACCTATAAAAGTTTCAACTGAAATAAAATGAAATATGCTTTTACAGATGAAATATGGAACCTTCACGTGCCCAAGGAAAGAGATACAAGCTTTAATGCATGCTGGAGAAGTTAGCCTTGCTGATCGCCAGACATTCTACTCGAGAGGCTGGGTGTCGGTCATGACATTGCACTATGGCCATTGGTGTAACAAGAAATACGGAAGGGAGGTTGCTTGTGAAACATTTTCCTGCTTTTACAATCTAAGTAGACATAGAGTGAGCATGGTATTTCCCACTTCATGCAGTAGTAAGTTGCTAATTCGAAGACAGCTGCCAGCTTAAGACAAATCACCGAATTAAATCTATCTTTATTTCAGTTCAGTTTCAAACAAAACGGGAGGCTTGAGATAAAGAAACAATCGAGACGACTGTTTGGCTAAGCTCTGGAACACCCAAAACAACATTGATAGCTGCGAGACGACCAAATCAATAAAATCATAGCGCAGTAAGCCCGAAACAATAAATACTCGTTTTACTTTACATTGAGAAGTTCGGTCCATCACAACACGTGATTATACAAAAGTATGATTAAATACAATTCAACACAGGGAAGCATTCAAAAACGAAAAACATGAAGAAGGGAAAAAGAAAATCTAACCATATAAATGATGTGCACTTGTACAGCATTCTGTTGCTTCGGACAAAAACATTCATATAAACGTAATTGGTACAGTATAGTAGTTGCGGAAACAGGAAGAATGTGGGCGAGCTAACCCACAAATGAATCTCGTAGGGTAGAAAGAGACAGTGTGCAGGTTCTCGTACAATTCAGTATTCAAGCATTTAGGTGAAATATATTCAGCATATTGAAACAGTAATTAGTTCTACATCGACGTAAGACATACGTGTTGCATTTGGCGTTTCGTACAGTGTTTTATGCGGGGGTCAGTGTTATCATTCGAAAAAGAAAGGAGTCATTTTGTGATATTGCCTTTTTGTAGAAGCACGTAAGCCTGCACTAAAACATGCGGTTGACTGGCAGAATTTCATATTGCAAACGTATAGAAGGAGTCGGGGCATCGTAAGGCGTTTTAGAAATTATTCGGAGCGTGTTATTTTGAAGAACGATTAATTTTTGGATGTTTGATACCGTGTTGTTACCCCAAACCAAAAACAATAACTTAAGTAAGAATTAAAGAAAGCGCAGTATATGCTTAGTTTAGTTTAATTGGGTAAAATGTGTTTATTGCGTGACAATTTCCAATTAACCTGGAAAGAATGATGCAGATTTTTCTAACATGGGTGTCCCACGTCATAGTAGAAGTGAAAACTAGATCCAGGGAAGTAAGTTCCTCAACATATTTATTATTAGTGTTTTATACCAGAAGAGTTGACCGGTTTAATACCTGCTTGTGTCTAATTAGGTCGAAGATTAGTCTTTGGCTTTCCATAATTTATTTTTCATGAATTGTGTGACGACCATAGTGTTAAAGACGCAAGAACCACGGTAGCGGTGTCTCTTGGCGGTATCAGGGTATCAGAATAAAGAAGTGATGAGGTCATTAATGTAAATACTAAAGAGAAGTGGTCATAATTGACTGTCTTGTGGCGCACCAGATGAACAATGACTTACCATGACACACTGAAAGCGAGAATTAAGGTATGATTATTTGCATTAACTGCGTGCCTACCTACACCATAGTGCTCAAGTTGTGCGAAAAGAACGTCACGGGTGAGCTTATCGAACGCGCCTTACTAAAGTCCACAAATACGCCTAGCATAAGACGTTGTGATTCAAAGTCAGTTAATATGAACTCTTCTTGATCAAGCAGAGCGTGTTTAGTTGATATTTTTTAGTGAAGCCGTACCAGTAGTCAGTAATCACTGAGTGATTAAGAAAAGTAGTGATAGTGACAGCGAATTATTTGTTGTAATCCCTTAGAACAAATCAGAAGTATGTGTTTGCCCAAAACATTCGCGTCTCCTTTCTTATAAATGACTGCAACTCTTTCTAACTGTATGTCTGCGGGGAATTGTGCAGTGACCAGTACAGTATTAGATATGTGTGTTAGACATGGCATGATAAAGGATAATACATCCTTTACCGGCCTGCTTTGTATACAAATGCGTCAAGGCTAGAACTGTCTCGTAATCTATTGAAGATAGAATAGACCACATTTCATCGTTTGGTTCAAAAATAGATCGCCTAGAAAGCGAAAAATGTCAGGAATATAATGGCTGTCACCCCCCCCCCCCCCCCAAAAAAAAAATATTGATAGCAGCGGCTAAACTGGAACTACGTAGTTCCTTTTATTTTATGATTACGCTTGTTAGTGCCTTGTTAGTAGTTCTGTTTAGTAATTGATTCAGATATCTTCAATTATCTGTCGGTTTACGCGCAGCAGCTACGTTGAACAAATCATTATAATGGGCATTCTTAGCTGACCTGATTTCGCGTGTTTTTGTTTTCTTTTTTGTTCCTTAGAGATTTGAAACCCGCGAGAAGTTCTAGTTTTATAGAAGCGTATAAATTTAGCAAATAGTTTGTGCTTCTTTTTTTCAAGGCGGATAAGTCGAGCTGTCATCCAAGACTTGCGCGTTTTTTTACAGGGTGCTATCTCGATGAACGGAAAGCAATCATTGTAGATGAGCAAATAAAGACGAATAAACTCGCGGTATGCACCATGAGACGCGCTCTTCTAGTAGACAGAACCCCAGTCAAAAAGTTCAATCTGGTCTTTAAATATGGCAAGTCTTCTTTCCGAAATTACTTGGCGCCGTGATTTCACAGGGGCTTCTGGGGAAAATTTTTGAACTCGTAGGGAAACAGGCAAGTGATCACTGATGTCAGCAGCAATACGTCCGGAAGTGTAAGCATCAGTGTGATTAGTAATTATTACAGTTAAACCTCGATATAACGAAGTCGGTAAAATCGGCAATCGGCTTCGTTATATCGAAATTTTGTTGTTTTGAAATTCAACCTTTTACGCAAATAAGTACAGTCGCCGACCGATTTTTTTTTTCAGACGGAAAGGCGCCACAAAATTTCCTGCATTATCAGGCCATCGAAAAAAAGCAAACTTGAATAGGGTGAGGAATAAACGTTTAATTTCGAAACAGTATCCCGGGTGGGATACTCTAGGTGGGAGGTCTCCTCATTCCACGAACCCTCTGGCTTTTACTGCCTCCTTGGTCCTGGAGACGAGGCGTCGTTGTTGTTCCAGGTCCTCGGAGACGAGCTTGAATAAGCAAACAATTAATTTTGTTGAATTTGGGAGTCGGCGACGAATGATACGGTTTCATGCCACGTCGACATCTTCACATCGGCGGTACGAATTGAGTGAAACGAGCCACGCTTTCGCGTCCACTCCGCCCCCGCGTTGCCCGCACACGCTATCACGAAAAGCGCCAGCAGCGGGGGGCGAATGCTTCGTCTGCCTCTCGCTTCAACGGGTCTCCGAAACTCGAGGTTATGCAGCCTCTCCCTGCGATCTCCAAATGCCCCTGTCTTGCGCTAGCTAATTCCAGCTTGCACCTGCAAGTTTCTTAACTTTATCACCCCACCTAGTTATGTGCCGTCCCCGACTGCACTTCTCTTTTCTTGGTACTCATTCTGTAATTCGAATGGTCCATCAGTTACCAACCCTACGCATTAAGTGGCCTGCCCAGCTCTATTTATTTCTCTGAATGTCCTTTAGAATATTGGCTATCCCCGTTTGCTCTTTGAACCACACCGCTCGTTTCCTGCCTCTTAAAGTTAGGTCTACGATTTTTTGTTCCATCGCTCTTTGTGCGGTCCTTAACTGGTTCTCGAGCTTGTTTGTTAACCTCCAAGTTTCTGCCCCATATGTATAGTACCGGTAGAATGCAATATTTGTAGACTTTTCTTTTCAACGACAGTGGTAAGCTTCCAGTCAGGATTTGGCAATGTCTGCCCTATGCACTCCAACCCAATTTTACTCCTCTGTAAATTTCCTTCTCGGGATCAGGGTCCCCTGTGAGTAATTGACCTAGATAAACGAACTCTTTACAGACTTTAGAGGATGACTAGCGATCCTGAATTCTTGTTCCCTTGCCAGGATATTGAACATTATGTTTGTCTTCTGCATATTAATATTCAACACCACTCTTACACTTTCTCGGTTCAGGTCCTCAATCGTTTGCTGTAATTCGTCCCCGTTGTTGCTGAATAGGACAATGTTATCTGCAAACCAAAGGTTGCTGAGATATTCGCCGTTGATCTTCACTCCTTCACTTTCCCAGTCTAATAACTTGAATGCTTCCTCTAAGCATGCAATGAATCGCTTTGGAGAGATTGTGTCTTTTTGCCTGACCCCATTCTTGATAGGTAATTTTCTCGTTTTCTTGTGGAGGACCAAGGAAGTAGTGGAATCTTTGTTGATATTTCCCAAGATATTCACGTATGCCTTCTGTAGTCCTTGATTACGCAATGCCTCCATGACTACTGGTATCTCTACTGAATTGAATGTATTTTCATAATCTATGAAATTCATATAGAGAGGTTGATTGTACTCTGCATATTTCTCAATTACCTGAATGATGACATGGGTGTGATCCATTGTAGAATATCGCTTCCTGAAGCCAGCCTGTTCTCTCAAGTCAGGTGTTGCCCTGATTCTATTGGGAATTAGCTTAGTGAACATTTTATACAATACTGAAATCAAGCTAATGGGCCTATAATTGTTCATTTATCTAACGTCTCCCTTCTGATGGATTATTATAATGTTGGCATTCTTCCAGTTCTCCGGTACACTTTAGGTCGTGATGCATTGCGTATGCAATGAATCGCTTTGGAGAGATTGTGTCTTTTTGCCTGACCCCTTTCTTGATAGGTAATTTTCTCGTTTTCTTGTGGAGGACCAAGGAAGTTGTGGAATCTTTGTAGATATTTCCCAAGATATTCACGTATGCCTTCTGTAGTCCTTTATTACGCAATGCCTCCATGACTGCTGGTATCTCTACTGAATTGAATGTATTTTCATAATCTATGAAATCCATATAGAGAGGTTGATTGTACTCTGCATATTTCTCAATTACCTGAATGATGACATGGGTGTGATCCATTGTAGAATATTCCTTCCTGAATCCTCACTTACCACTGTCGTTGAAAAGGGCCGCAAGTTTTTCAAGCATATCTCCTCCGTCTATTATTAAGCCGACTGTTATCCCATGTTCTCCAGCCGGTTTTCCTCGGGTCATGTCTTGCAATGCCCTCCTAACTTCATCGTTTGTTATAGAAGAATCTGCATTGTTAGTTATCTTTTGGAATATTACACAGCCATCTGTGACGAGCCGCATAGTTGAAGTTGAAACGCAGGAAGAAAGGTGGTTAATGTAAATTAAAAGGAGCAAACGACCAAGAACAGACCATTGAGGGATGTTACTGCAATAGGGGAATAGCTGTCACGTACTGGGCTCGGTTAGACAGAAAGTCTTTTATCCATGGTAGGACATTGGGATCTCTATTATACTGACTAAGTTTGAAGGTGAGCGAATCATGCGAAAGCAAATCAACAGCCTTTGCGAAATCAATGAATCAGGTCTGCATCAATGAATAGGTCATCAGTAAAAGGTAGCAATCGCGTGTCGCACGATAATAGCTTTCGTCATCCGCGTTGGGAATTATTGAAAAAAACTATCGGACTCAAGGAAATCTATCAGGTTTGAGTATAATATGTGCTCTAATATTTTGTCAGGAATGCATGTTAATGAAATGCAATGGTAGTTATTGGGAGAATGTACATCACCTGACTTATATGCACGGCAACCACCTTCCCTACCCTTCAGTCCGAGGGTAGTGCCTGCATTTGTAATGCGTGTAGAAAAAGTTTCGATAGAATGTAAAGCGCGAGGCGGCGGCGAGGCAACACCTTGACGTCCCCACTTGGGAGACCTAAGGCCCCGTCGGCGTGAGATCTGCAGGACTATCAATAAAGTTGTTACCAACCAACCAAACCAGAAATCAACAGTTTTTTGTGCACTTCAGCATTTTTATGAAATGCAATCAGGACCTGCAAATGACAACTTGGAATTATCAATGAGTCTCTCATTAATAACAAGCCTTTGTTTGAGAAAGTATCTAGACCATCGACATTGGAACAGTTAAATACGGTTTATTAAATTGCAGAAATATGTAAAGCGCATTGCTAAAACTAAAAAAAAGGAAAGGCGTTCGTTTACAATGAATGGTCTAATTATCACTAACAGCTATGGTTTTCTTCAGAAAGAATGCCGAACTGTTTATATCATTTTGCCGGAGACGGCATCATTATTGTTATTATAATAATAGCAATATTATTATTATTATTTGAATAAACATATAAAGGAACTACGAAAAGCGAAAAAGAACACGTTGAATACGAGAAGAACGGGAAGAAGAATAGGAACTCGCAGCACCACACATCGCATCATACGCCGAGTAGAAACATTGCGGGCTAGAGCCTAGTCTCTTGGTTGAGAAGAATTCTAGTACTTCTTTGTAAGCATCATATCGTTATGACCTTTGGGAAACAAGAGAGCTTACGAAAACCACATATCTAAATCAGCCCCGTTCTTCTATTGGTCCTGTTGAGCGTGTAAACGTGCCAGCACATACGGCTGCTCCTTTTTCCAAGTGCAGCTAACGTCTGACGACGTGCAGGAAGACAGAACGACAGATGTTCGCGCAGAGAGCAAGGGTATAACTGCGGCACCGGTGCGGTCACACGCTGGAGCAGCTTTCACGTGTGGTGGGCCGGGCCGCTTTTTTGCAAACGAGATTACCGCGAGGGGCGAGTGAGACCTGCGTGGGCGATGCGTTGCGCTGCAAGTGGGAAAGCGTTAGACTGGGAAAGGCGGGGCAGTTCATTGCCACAGAGATGAAAGCGCAGCATCTTTCGTTTACATGACACGGTCGCGCAGAGCGTGCCCGTCACGCGACACTGCCTAACTCGATGTGCCTCTGCCTTGCTCACTTTGCGTACATAACGAGCCATGGCTTCGTGCTTCCGGCTTGCAGGAGATTCCAGCTGCCAGCTGTACTTCGTGGATGTTCGCGCAACGCGACAATTTTTGTGGCGGCCTGCCCTCTGGCGTTTGTTAGGCGCACATTCTGTGTTCACCACTCTAGCTCTCCTGCCATTTGTTGCAGAAAAACAATAATTGCAGCACACTCGTCTACTTTCCGCACGAATTCGGCACAATGTTTATCCGCTTTACAAACTCCGATAACATGGTGTGGGGTAAAGTCGCTAGTGATGTGTCTTGAAATGACCTGTAATCGTTATTCCGTTGTTAAATGCGTTTCTTAAATACGGTATCATATTTATCTTGTCCATAATCAACCTTTAGCGTCCTCACCTTTCCTTGGAGGTCGGGTTGAATTCACTTTGTTCCTAGGAAGATTGGGTGATTCTTCCATCGATTTCACCTGATATCGCATTTAAAACACTTAACAGCGACGCTGTTTAAGCCAGCCATAATGTGTGGTTCGTGTTTCGTATCAAGAAACTGCCGTGCCGTAGCTATCGCAACCAGGACGGTGGCGCGGGGCATGCGGTCTCTCCTCGCCAGCTCCCTCCCTTCCCGACCCCCGCATCTCTATCTCTCCGCGGCGCGCTGAGGCAGGAGAGAGAGAGAGAAAAAAAATCACATAATCTCACCCTACGGGAAACCATGGTGGGATGCGAAAGCATCGCGGTGGGTGCGCATCGAGTTTCCGTTTCGTTTCAATTGGCAACACAATCCAATGTTAGAGTGGGAGACTGTATTAAGAGAGGAAACGTTTGTACGAGGTTGTTGCGTCTTTATTTAAAGATTGTACGTGATTCGTAGCGTCGGTGCGCGCGGTATCTTGAAGACGATGGCTTTGTGGTCGGTGAAGTGTAGCGTCAATGGGTCTTGCTGCAGAGGGTCGAGTTCGGGGTATGCTTGCCGACGCTGACGTTCAAGTTCGGCTTCCCGAGCCTTCCTCTGCTCCGCGGCGGTGGCGCTGCCGCTGCAACTAGCGCCGACGTTGACGTTGTTCATGGTGTTTCGCACATCGTTGCACAGAGAGAGAATGACGGAAGCACAGCGAACGCGTGCTTTATACTGCGCCGCGACACTTGCGCCGCTTACCGGCGTACCCTTAGAGAGAGAGGGAGAGAGTGAGAGAGAGAGTTATATGCAATGATTTGCTGCGCCGCACCTGTGGCGGAGAGGAGGAGAGGGAAGGAGAGCGCACACCTGCGTAGGAGAGGTGAACGAGGGAGAGTTGCGCATGCGCAGTACGGGTGCAGACGCCGCAGAACTGACACTGCGAGAGCATAAGATGCTCTCGCATCCAAAAAAGGCGAAAGCTTGCACTAGGCCACGCAAAGCTCGAGACCACGATGTTAGATACATACTCTTTAGGTGAGGGCACTGACGAGACGCGATGGACCAGATAACGCAGCCATGGCGCGCGTCAGTCCGTCCGGTGCCGGCATCGGATACCTATCGGCGGGAAGACCCAACGTCACTTAAAACGAAGGCGAGAGCTTGCGAGAGCAAGGAACGCTCCGGATATCACAAGCAGCCAGAGAACAGCGTCAGCAAGCGGCGTCGCGTCGACGTATGTGCTTCGTCAAGGCAATGTCTTCTCCCCCACGCTGTTCCGTCACCATGGTGACCTACTTTCGAGCGTCAGTCAATGATTTCGGATTTCCCGTCAAGCACCGCTTGCTATACCAACGGGTGAATAAACCAATAAAAACCTTTTCTGTCTTGAAATTGCGTCGTACCGCCGATAGGTATCCGCTGCCGTCACTGGGCCGATCGGCGCGCAACGCTTTGACTTTATCTGGTTGATCGCTTCTTGCAAGCAAGCCGAGAAGTGCCCCCACCTAAGGAGTATATATCTTACACCGTGCTCAAGACACACACTCAAGAGTCATCACTGCCTACAGACAAACAGGGTCTACCTGCTGCGACAACCAGCGACCTCCTGTTCCCGTGACCTCCCCACCTCCGAGCTCTCCATTGCATTTTGGAGTTTGTGGAACTGAACGGCATCACCGCCCATCGCTAAGCGCTCGCCCCCAGCAGGCCACCGCCTCCATCACCAGCCTCCTCTATGATCGGATGAGACTATTACTGTATCTCCTTCTCTTCCCTTCCTTTCAACATCTTTATCTCCATTTTCCGCTTCCCCTGACGCTGCGCCGTGCTCCCTATTGGGCAGCAGAAATAAGCGTCATTTTCTTCTTCAATAAAATCACTACTGCTACACAGCGAAGCTGGCCGTTTGATTGCGTCTCTTCGTTGTAGCTTGGCTATGTCGAGGTTTAAACTTGGTTGTAGCTAGGCCTATACTCGTGTATGTCATCTGTGCTTGTGCTGGAAAGGCTGCGGTAGTACTGGAAATGTGCGCGGTGGTAGCGCGACAGTGCGGGGGAGCAGGACGTCATACCAGCTGTGGCGGCGGCGATAGCGTGGCGGTGGCGTGATGGTGCAGCGCACCTTTCCATTACTACCGCATTCTTTCCAGTACTAGCTCGGATGACGTACACGAGTATAGGCCTAGCTACAACCAAGCTTAAACCTCGACATAGCCATGTTCAACCTAGCTACCACGAAGAGACGCAATCAATCGGTCAGCTTGTTAACAGCGAAGCTGTTTAAGATAGCGGTAAAAAGTATGGTATTTCACAGAAAGCTAGCCGCGCCGTAGCCATGGAGACCTGCGACGCCGCAGCTGCTAGAACACCTGGCGCAATGTATACCACCTGTGTACAGTGCATGGACCGTCAGCGAACGCGTTTCCCGCGTTCGTGCGGGGGAAACGCGGGCGGCGTCGGCAGCAACTCCGCAGCTGCTCGGAGACACTGCGCGCAACTGGTTTCGGTTGCCGCGCCGAGATCTGCGCATGCGCTGACCTTGGGGCAACAGCTATGTAAGCGTGTGCGCGGCGGCGCTCGATCAGTAGAAGTCATGGGACTCCCAAAGAAAGTTCGTACTCCCGAAGAAGAGGCCACGCTTCGCGAAGCAAGGCTCGCTGCTAAGCGGGAGAGGCAGCGGCAACCTAGCATCAACCATAATAAGCCCCTACGATCGCCCAGCTTCGCTGTTCAATGCTTTGCACCGCCGAGTGCAAGCTTAAGCCTTTTTAGCTAAGTGGCATCCCGATTGGCCATTGCTGCAACCATCGACGGGTTGACGGGTGCCGAAATGCTAACCGTTGAAGAATGACTCTTACTTGAGATATTTTTACAGCAAAGCTGCTAAGGGCCAGTTCACCCAGGATCGTGTCCGCGTGTAGAAAAAACTATCATCATCAGCATTGGCTCGAGCGTCGTCGTCTTCTTCCGCAGCGAGCTCGTTGGCACTCCTCGTCTCCTCGGTTTGCGCTTGTGCCGTTGGATGCCGTGCCAAGCATGAGCGCGTGCTTAAAGAATATGAGGTAATTTTAAAGCGATTCACAACAATATCATCAAAAATATGATGTCCCACTTTGGTTAATAGATATGCAGACTATACTTAAAAAACACCGCCCAAGCACTCCGTACAGATTGTTAACCAGCGAAGCTGAAACGTGCGGCCCTGGTGTTTAGCAGTGGGTTAATCCCGACGCTGTATTGAAGCGTTTCTCAATTATTGGTTACATGTTTGTGTTTCTAGTGGCACGCAAGCGCCAATCGTGGGCGGATGATGCTAACCACGACGCCGAGCTAACTCGAGATATCGAACGCAAGCGGCAGCGGCGAGCCGAGGAGGCGACGTTGCGGGCAGAGCAGCGTCAACGTGGCAATGGGGGGAACGCGTTCGCCGGGGCCAACGCTCGCTTTCGGCGGGAATTTCTCGAGCGGCACTTAGGGCCCATTCACACTTGCGACTAGGCGAGGTCGCGCGACCAAGTTGGTCGCAAAGCGACCAGTCGCAAGTAGTAGCAAATGGTCGCTTTTCTCGAAATGCGACCGTTTCGGGCCAGTCGCTCACTGCTCGATTTTCCAGTCGCGCGACCACAGTCGCAGAACAGCTGAACCAATCAGATGCGAAGGAACAGGACGTCCGTATACACTGCCGCTTATTTTACGCGGCGATGACATTTCAAGCAGACGTGAACGGCATATCGTGATACATTTCGGTTTAGCGACTCGTCGGTCGCATTTGTAAGTGTGAACGTCGTTCGTCTTCAATAGTTTTCTGGTCGCTAGTCGCAATTGGTCGCGCGACATCGCCTAGTCGCAAGTGTGAATGGGCCCTTAGGCTTCGGCTGCGACGAAACGTCCACGTTGAAATCGCGAAGTGGAACGCAAGCGCAAATCACAGGCGGATGTTGCTAACCACGACGCCGAGCTAACTCGAGATATCGAACGCATGCGACAACGGCGAGCCAAGGAGCCGGCGTTGTGGGCAGGGCAGGTACGACGCAGAGAACGACGTCACTTACGGCGCAACCAATGGCGCACGCGCTTGGGTGTGATGTAGAGAACGACATAACTGAAGGCGCAGCCAATGGAGACGTTTATCGCCTAGCCAAATGCAGCTTTCACTATAAAATTACTTTGAGCAAGGACTGAGGCTTTTCAAGGTAGCTTTCAACCACTGCTCCCGCGTTCGTCATTGTCGTCTTCTTCTACAGCTGGCTGCGTTGCCGCTAATCATTCCGTCTTAGAATTTCACTTCTCTTCTGTCGTCATAATGGGGAGGCCGCGTTTACGGGGGTATGAGCCATTGCTTAAGGCGGTATTAGCCATTCATGAGAAACTGACAAAACTAGATATTTACCTTCCGGTTAACCTCCCTGCCTTTCGTATCTCATTTATCGCTCTCTCTCTCTCTCTCATGAGAAACTGACGACGTGTCCTAACGGGTTTGAGCAACGCCACCGCGAACGGGCTCGTGAAAGGGCTCATCGTCGACAGGCTGATTCTAGCGTGAGGGCTTCCGAAGCCCATGCGAAACGTCAGCGAAGAGCTGCGGACCCCGAGCTGCGAGAGCGCGATTTTGACGCCAAACGACAGCGTCGTCTTGCCCTCCAGCAACGCGACAACGGTGGTGCACGCCTCGGCCACTAACGCTAGAGCCAACTTCCCCGGGGCGACGGCCAGGTTTCAACGCGAGTTTCTCAACTGGAACGTTCATGATAGACATGTTCAGTTGGGTGATGCCCAATGACGATACGCCCATTCTCATATTCACTACAGCAGACCCACCATAGCCACAGCTTCGCTGGCTTCCATCTTCACAGTAGTCGAAGGGTTCTGATTTTTTCTTTTTTGTGTGTATGTGTGTGTGTGTGTGTGTGAACGCGGGACTTCTTTTTTATTACTATATTGGTCAGCGTTAGTTCTTGCAAGCCTGGCATCTGGAACCAGGTTTCTAACTTGTTATCCTCTCCGCTGACGCTGGTGTACATGCGGGACGCACTTGCCTCTGTGTTAACACCCAAGTTTTAAATTGTGCACTGTGCCGCTGATAGGGTGAACGCAAAGGGCGGAGAAGTCACGTCTGTGATGCACAAGAGTGCGATGGTCCCCCGCGGGCAATTAACTCTCGTTGCTCCGTCGTCTGTAGTGAAAGAGAAGTGACTGCTGAGATGGAATTTCGCCTGCAGGCATTGCTTGCCAGGAAGAAAGAAGGATGGCAAAGTGACGCACACTTTCGTCTTCGTCGATTCAGCTGCAAGGCATCAAGCGCTGATACATAACGAAGTAAGCGCATCTTTGTTGGCGTAATAGGAGGGTGCATGCGAAGGTTCGCGGAAGCTCAACGTCAGCTACAGTCTCATCAGGGCTAGCCTAGACGTACGACAGTCGCCAAGCTTACAGCGGCTCTACGGCGGACAAATGGGCTCGCACAGCTTAGGCACCACCTGTGAGCTAGCCGCGCTAATGCACGAACCCGAACAGTCAAGCGCGAAGGTGAACTTCCCAAACAAAAGCTTAGACGTATGCATTGGACTAATGGGGTTAGGACGGTAGGAACTGTACAGATGAGATGATCCATTAACCGCGGTACATGCCCAGAATGACAGGCTCCTTTCCGCACAAGGGTAGCTCAAGTAGAGCGTAGAATATCGAACGTTCGCGTCCGCCAAAGCCTTAAATGTGAGTGTGTTCGGAAGACCATGAGTTCCGGAACTTGTGGAGATGACACTCGCTTTAGATTTATCAACCTCTGACTGCAATTCGGCAAACCTCATTTACGACAGTCGTTAAGCGCTGCATTGCTTAAAGGGACAGTAAATGAAAATATTGAGTCGAGTTAAATCTATAGAATATTTGTCCGGAATTCTATTATCGCTGTCTGCGTGACATGTATATCATTTTCTTGCAAAAAAAAATGCCGTCGAACGTCTGACTGCTGTTCCTCCATTTTCATCGCCCGCGCCAAAACAGACTAGTTTACGTAATCTCCATGTGACTTCCCTCTGTGCCACGCTCTGTGAATCAGCCAGCGCTTACGTCACATAAAACAAAGTGAAGGTAGCGCGCAGTGAACAACGATCCTGCAATCTCTGCGGTCACCAGCGTATGCTCAACGCACCGTGAAACCTGCAATGGTGAAGTTTTCAGGTGAATAAAATAGCTGTTGAGAGGTAGCGTTGCTTGTGTCCGCGCCTTTTATTTTTAACATGACCTATGCTGTGCTGCCTACGCAGAGTCACATACTAGTTGGCAACGCTACTGCACTCGTAAATAGTGTAAATTCCGCACATTTTTATATCTCTCGACGCGGCAGAAAACTAAGTGGCATGATGCAAACTGTTATATTCTACTTTGGCTTATTGCAGATTGGCAGCTGCTAACCTTGTTTATGTGTCTTATTTATAACGTCAAGTCTCAATAATAAAGGGGCTTTTTTCGGTTTTGTTGGCTCTATCACCGGATCGCTTGGTAACGCCCGTCGCAGAGTGTGAATGGCGACGAGGGAAACTAGCCTTCGGGGTGCGTAGCCACCGCAACCTCGTGCACCATGAGTATGAAACCACAGACAGACGGTCTTCTTGAGCAAGTCGCCGCCAATAACTCTCCTACTCAGGGCAAAGTCGCCACAAATCTGCCATCGTTTGACGCGATATCGCGGTCGCACCTTTGCAGAAGCGTCTTCTTTTGAGGGCTCTGCACTCACATTCCTCTAACTGTTATAATAGCTACTTAAATGAAACAGATGAAGAAATATTTACAGTAGTTTTCGTCGAATGATGTTCAATACGTGAAAAACAATTATGGGCGTTTTATGTGCCAAAACTACCATCTGATTATGAGGCACGCCGTAGTGGGGGCCCCTGGAATAATTGGGACCCCCTGGGGTTCTTTAACGTGCCCCTAAATCTAAGTACACGGGTGTTTTCGCATTTCGCCCCCATCGAAACGCGGCCGCGGTGGCTGGGATTTTATCCCGCGACGTCGTGCTTTGCAGCCTAACACCATAGCCTCTAAGCAACCACGGCAGGTCGTTCAGCATGTAGCTGCCCGTGCTGGAGCATTGGCGAAAATATGCACCATTTCATGGCCGTCAAGCCCGGCATCAATCCCTTCCTTTTCAGCGTGCCGACAGCCATTCGCACCGTGATAGAGAGGGATAAACCCCGTTATCTCTCTCGTGACAGCTGCAAGCACACTGACTCTCGGAATACGCCAGCAGCGTCTTATTGTTTTCGCTGCTGCTACTCAGCAGCACCGTGCCGCGTCACCTCGCTGTTCGGCACAAGGAAAGTGGTGTGTCTTCTGTGGTCGCATTGGCCGTTTCCAGTCAGTCTGTGGAAAAGAAGAAAAACATTGGTCTCGTGGGAAAGTGGGCGACCTGGTTGTTGATACAGAGCAAAATTTGGAAAACATCTACCATGTTCTTCTCGTGCACGTGCCGGAATTCACATTCTGTTGAAGGTTCGTCGATTTGTTGGAGGGAGACGGGGTAGTTCAACCTCTTCTTTATTACGCATTCACTCAGCGATCATTAGACAAAGAATAGCATACTGTGCTCCTGTACTACATGACATATCCCGTAATTTAGAATAAAACAATTCAAAGATTAATGGCCAGAAGCCTTCGCATATGTCTTAGCGTTCCCCGTGCATCTGCCAGTTCTTTGGCAATGGCCGAGTCCCGCGAACCAACTTTTCATGCACTAAGATGTACGGAAAGTTCTCGTCACTTTTTTTCGTTTGGCAACACAACACGCTAATCATCCACTATGCCAAGACCTTCAGGATAGAACCGCTGCAGGCATACATGGTGAAATACGGCGGCGCAAAAACTTACTACCTGCTTGCGAATACTGGCCTGCATGCGCAACTCATCCCCATGGTGACTTGCAATTCCAGAAATAATCACTTCAATTGCCGGAGTAGGTCGTAACTGTGATATGCCCGTAATTGCGATAAAGCAATTAAATTTATCACATCTTTACACTAACTACGTAGATTGCATTCACGTATATACCGATGGATCATGCTGGAAACAAAGCTCTACATCAGCGTTTTATATACCTGCATACCAAGAGAAAAGAAGTTATAAGCTTTGCCAATTTCATATGTCAGCAGTCAGGACCACTTCGCTGGGTAGTTCTGAGTGACTCGCAAGCCACATTGCTGAGCTTAAATGAAATCAGCTTAAGAAAAACAAACAGCACATTAACATACGAAATAGAGAAGACATGCGCCATAGCGAAAGATGTACAACACGACATACCTTTCTAGTGGATTCCAAGCCACTGTGATATCATCGGAAATGTAACAGCTGATCACATGGCACGTGCAGCTAATCAAGAGAATGAATTATCACTAGTTCCTCTTGCAACGAGTGATGCGCGATGTTTATTGAACAAACTATGCGGAGTCCAAGAAAACTTGGTTCATAAATGATGCGCAGAACACTGAATTGTATAATATTGACCCTGGAATTTAATTCAATATTCCGTTTAAAATTAACCGATCGGTTGAAACAACAATACATAGGCTTCGGCTAGGCACTGCCTATACTAAAAGCTTCCTCTATAGGATAAGAAAAACTAATAGTGCTATATGCTCATGTAAACAGGCTGAAGAAGACATAGAACACCTTCTCCTACACTGTAAAAAACATGACGCTCGCCCCTAAGAAGCTTTCAGAAAAACTAAATGCCTTGGATAGACGACCACTATCCAGAGGCAAAA
The DNA here is from genome assembly GCF_013339745.2 of Dermacentor silvarum. NCBI lineage: Eukaryota > Metazoa > Arthropoda > Arachnida > Ixodida > Ixodidae > Dermacentor > Dermacentor silvarum. Next base: position 14,844,177 of record NC_051156.1, on the reverse strand, counting down.
TTTCGGGTCCATGGCTGACAGAAAAACTACGAAACATTGCTGCGTGCGCCTTAGTACAACTTTTGCAGGAAACAAAAATATCACAAAAATACTAAGTCGGATATCAGTTATTGCTGGCATTGCTATTATTAACAGGCATTATTGAATACATGATTATAGTGTCTTCGTGTTCATACAGCATTTGTGTCTGCGTACAAGACTGTTGTATTTAGAGCGCGGCATTCAAGAGGGACCTAATTCGCAAGTGCCCAAACTCTTCTGTGTGAACATCTTCGTTTTGTGAACATTTATGGTTTGTGAACTCATGTGTTGCGTGTGAACACTTCGGTTTTGTGACTATTTATGTTATGTGAACTCTTCTGTTGCGCGAACATTTATTCATGTTGCAGTTAAGACTTAGTACGCGAATGTTCGTACACGTGGTTATTAGTCTAGTTTTGTGATTTTAGACAACCTTCCGACGACAACTAGGATGTAAGAGAAGAGGAGCAGCCGGCGCCACATACAGGCACCAACCTCTCCTTAAATACATTTAATAAAAAAAGGTTGCGCAGCTTCTTCTTTTGCTTCTCCGGGAATCCCTGTTCTTACGGTTCAATTTTGTCTGAGGAAGTAGTGGAGTAACATTTTACTGGCATTTTTCTTCTTGTTGTGGCGTTAGTCACATTGCCTCATTTTTCAAAAGGCCCAAGTAAGGTGTCTAGCTGTTTCGTAACCAAGATAACCCTAAGAGATCGCAGCGCACAGCTTCTTTCCTATGTGGGGGAGACAGGAACATCACAAGTTGGTTTGAATGGCATTAAGGCACTGAGGGCTCGTTTCTGCAATGCCTAGAAATGTCTCTTATCCCCGCCTTCGCTTTCATAGGCAGTACATCGTTACTACAATCTTAGAGTGGGCAATTCTCCCCGCCTTTGACCTAAGAAGTATCCCTGCTCTTCAATTCTGAGCTCAATCTCGCAAAAGGGTTTGTTCCGAAGCACGCTCCAATATACAGGCCGCTGTTTCAATACTTTGCCGTCTCCTGTTATCAGTTCGTCCCGAAGTGTAAGCCAAACTCTATAGGTGCCAGCGTCAACACTATACAGTAAGCTATCAGGTGAAGTATATGGCTAGCAGTAAAATGCTGACGCATTCACTCATGTGTTCAATGGAAGCTTACTTAAAAACTATCATCCTCATCACCAGCAGCAGCAGCAGCAGCAGCAGCCTATTTTTTGTGTCCACTGCAGGATGAAGGCCTCTCCCTACGATCTCCAATTACCCCTGTCCTGCGCTAGCTGATTCCAATTTCCACCTACAAATTTCCTAATTTCATCCCCCCACCCAGTTTTCTGCCATCCTCGACTGCGCTTCCCTTCTCTTGGTATCTATTATGTAACTAAAATGGTCTACCGGTTATCGATCCTACACATTGCATGGCCTGCCCAGCTCCATTTTTTCCTCTTAATGTCAACTAGAATATCGGCTATCCCTGTTTGTTTTGTGATCCACACCGCTCTCTTCCTGTCTCTTAACGTTAGGCCTAACATTTTTCCTTCCATCGCGCTTTGTGCGGTCCTTAACTTGTTCTCGAGCTTCTCTGTTAACGTCCAAGTTTCTGCCCCATATGTTATTACTGGTAGAATGCAATGATTGTACACTTTTTTTTTGAGTGACAGTGCTAAGCTCCCAGTCAGGATTTGGCAGGCATTGCCCAATCGTGACTGGGAGCTTGTAATGCTTACCACTGTCACTTAAAAATTATCATCACCATTAAACTATACTTTTACCTGTATGTAAATGACCTTCATATTTTTGGTCTATTTCAATAATTGTTAAAAATTCTTGCATGCCCTGTTTACAGGTTTTGGTATAAAACTTAAATTTCTGACAGGACGAGATGAGGAACACTTTTTAGTGAAACCAGGAGAGTTGGGAAGCAGCCTTACGCGGACAGTGCTTGTGGAGCTCTTTGTGCAGTCACTTTCAAAAAAGGAGCGGTAACACGGTCGATGTTTATCTCAAGAATGGATGGCACCTTTAATATCGTGGAAATTATTTTTGGCCGCCCGCAGCACCTCCTGGAGCATTTCTGTTGCAACATCGGCCTAAGAACCAATAAGAAATAACCGGTAAAAAATGTTGAGTCCTCATGGCTTTTGTGTGTGCGTCCACGAGTGTTGTTTGCCAAAAACGAGGGATGTCAGTCGTACTACAACTTGAATGTTGAATTTTGTGAACTGTTAAGGAAAATTTTTTTGCTGAGCATTTTTGTTGTGTATGAGAACTTCGGAACTGCTATCGCGATAGTTCTCCCTCTATTCTAAGTTCGAAGCTTTATTCCGATCACATGTATTAAGAGAAGAGGCGTTTAATAGGCATGCATATCTCCTTGAGCACATACAATAATAAAAATAGCTATTCAAATAATTAAGCATCCGACGGTGGCATGCTACTGTTGCATTTATTGCGTGATGAACTGACTGTACGAGCAGTAAATAAAGTGTCCTTGTAGCACTTATGCCTCTCTGTTTAAATTATTGTTCACGATAAAGAAAGTGGTCGGTATATATGAAATATTTTTCAAGGCAGAGAACAAAACAACATAAAAGAACATAGTCACTCGCCTTTAAGCCGAATGTCTTAAGTATTTTTAGGAGAGACATAATAAATTGCCGTGTAAAAAAAGAAGTACCAGCTGCTCGGTAATAAAATAACAGGAGAGATATATAACAACCACTCGCGCGAAGCCGCCATAAGCATTCGCTCCAGTCGAGCATTTGCTCACTGTACAAGGCATTCAATGTTAGGCGTTCGTAAGTGCCCAAGAAAGGGCGGTAGTAAACATTTCCGCTACGTTTGCGCGACTGCGCACTCTTGCTGACGCAAGCACTGTCACTAATTTGTCAACAATAATGAACGGTAAATTGGTAAATTGGGTAATAATTCTCGCAATGGAGCGAGAAATCTGTGCGTATACGCGAAGCGCAATGTGTGCGATTGGCTTAATGTGCGTTCGCCGAAGCATCCGCTATCTGTCCTAGCCCGCACTTAGCTTTATTACGCATTCGATGACGGAAACCACACTGCGAGGCCCCCAATCGATTTGGTTGAATCTCTGGTAAGCCGGTGTTTGCGTTTCGCCCCCGTAAAGATAAGCGACTGGTTTCGTTGCTTGGGAACGCGGCGTCCTCGGTGTGAGCCCGCCTGCTCCAAGGCAACTCTGCGCGGGTGCCTGATAAATGAGGGTGCCCGATAATAAACACCCATGCCTTGTAAGTAACTATACCAGATTAGCAGTGGTTATATTCTCTGCTGCATTACGCTGCGCAAGTATCACGCTTGTTCCGAAACAGCTCTAGAAGGTGGATTTTCGTCTTAGAAGCGCGCTGCCTTAAAAGGAAGCTTTCGCGCGGGGCCAACTCGCATTTCTTTATTCAAGTACATGTAATGCGCAGAAATGCTTTAATGAGACAACATATCGACCGCTTTTAATAAAGTCTACTGCATTGGAGAAAGTTATAACGGCGATGAGTATAGGAAGCAGGGGCCAGATTCCCAAAGCTTTTCTTTCGTAGGTGCTCTTTGCCACTGGCCGGCCGCCTTAGATGATAATATGTCTTGCATCTGGATTGACTGAAATTCTTTCCTACGAACAATTCTAGCGTAAGAAGCTTTTGTGAATTCGGGTGCAGAATTTTGACTCCGGCCTTATTATTTGTTTACGAAAATCCCCAGAAATCGGTAAGTAAATAAAAAATTTAAGTGCCAAGCTTGTAAATCTTAACTCTGCAAAACAAAGACAAAGCCAGATATCGCAGTTCTGTGAACTGCACCTGTTAAAACAGATGGGCGCGTTCTCCGAAGACTCGAACGCGAGAGCCCCGCAAGAGAAGCGAGCGAGAAACTTACCTAAAGCGAGCAAATCTGATGTATGAATTTACAGCTTACCTGGTAATACTAGAATGCTTACGGGGCTTTTCAAAAGCCCTACTCGTGAATTAGTAGTGTATTTCGCATCGCTAAACAGGGTGTTTCTACTTAGACTTGACGTAATATTTAAAAATAGCCGTTTTGAAATAAAAGGATGGTTCCTTCGGAGACATGCCGTCAGTGGTGGTGACCGCGGGATGACGGGTGATATGGGGTAATTAGTCGCTAATAAGCTTTTAACATTTAAAAAACACCGCTCCCGGCTCCCTGGAGCCGCAGTGCGCTCGCTGCCCCCTGCTGGATAACGTAAGCCTAACGTCGTCTCGAGGGGCGCAGCTTTGCGCTCGCTGCAGCCTCCCAGTTTCTGCTTCGGCGCTCGGATAGCCGAAATTAGTCGTGCCACAGTTCAACGGGTAATCGCGTTATTCCGGATCCAAAAGCTGATATGGCTTGTGCGGGGAGCTGCCTTCAATTTCCCAATTACGATGAACGCGCTGAAACTAAAGGATGGCGAACATCGCCGTCGTCTGATAAACAACTTTTTTGCGATGCACACAACGTGTTTCTCTTGTCCCTTGACTGCTGTATGCTGCGGCTTCTGGTGGCCTCCGAATACGTACGCAGAAGTGACGGCTCTTAGAGTGTACTCCATGAGGTGCAAAATGCCCCGCGAAACCGAAAAGACGCGCACACGGAAAAGACAACGAAACGTACGAGACGAGCGATATGCTTGCGAGCTTTCATCTGCTCTCGCTGGAAAGCCTTTGAAAGCGTAACTATTAAATTGCACCATAGAGCAACACTTTGATTTCACCGTGTTAAGCGATTGGTCTTTAGCTTAGTTGGTAAGTTTAGCTGGTATCTCGAAAGCTTACTTCAGAATCAGCGTCGGAATGTAAGAGTTTCTACGCTTATATTTTTCTATCACCTTCAACACACATGGCTGTTGGCTGAATACAATTGCAACACACTCCGACATTATGGTATAATGCGTGGTACAAAACAGGCAATTTATTTTCCGCACACAAAACATCTCAAAATTTTGTCGTTTGAGTTGATATCTAATTGCGTGCTTGTTAACGGCAAGCTATATTGACACTGCTCGTGATCGCCACGCTTCGCTTATTATGTTTTGCCAAATTTCATACTTGCCGTGTGGCGCGCATCAGCACCGATGCTTCCTATAATAATAGTAAAAGCGGTGAATTAAGGCGCAGCTTCAGCACCAATCAGCTTTGGCAAAGTTCATGTCGGCGTGTGAGGATTGGCAATGGCGATAGAAGACGTAATTTAGCCCACATGCTCGACACCCGTCTGTACTTGCGCATTGTGACGCGTTTCAATATATTATTGTTCGTCCTGCCTAGAACGATTCCTGAATAAACTAGCCGATTTTGACATTGTCCTTGGTAAATTTTCTATTTGCTGCGCAGTTTGGTCATATTCAAGTAATATATGAAACGGTATACAAGCATTGTCTGGAGTTTTTCGCACGTTGGGCCTTCAGATGTTGCTACAGCTTTTAAAATAAATGTTAACTGACGTGTCAGCTTATCAGCTCTGTACAGCTGTTCCTTGAGTGTAACCTATAGCCGACTACTGAAAATAAATTATGACTCTTTGCGACAGCTGGTAGTAGCTGGAGGATTTGTAGTTGCTTGTATTCATGCAACTCTTTTCGGCAAGAAACAACTGTTTCTACCGAAACTGTTGTTTCCTCTTTGCTGCTTTTTGTGTGCTTAATGTGCTGTGTGCTGATATTTCTGTGGCTGTCCTAAAGGCTGGCAGACGATCACATTGCGCTTATCTAAGGTCTGATACATGCATTATTACACTTAATGCACTACAAAGGGAGTGAGAAGTATTTTCTTAAAAACATGCGTTCCGATAGCCGGAGACGGTAACATTTTAATGCCAGCTGTCCAAACTTCGTCTTTACTAGCGCCGTTGTAACCTATTTAGCAATTTATATGTGTGACGCAGATGGAACCGCGTGCACAGTTCAAGTTCTGAAAGACGAAAACTTATATGAAATACGCAAAGAAGAACGATACACACACCAGCCGAAGTTTCTGCCATACTCAAATTGCAATACACGCTGACCGCGGCGACGTGGCAAGCGTGATCTTCCGAAATGGGGAAGATCTTTTGCTCTCGCGAAATGAGAATAATGGAATTGAGGTACTTAATGTTTTCTTAGTTGCAACCACACAACGACATGGGGTGAGTGAAAAGCTCTTGGGTGATTCTTAACTGCATAGAGGAGAAATCTGCACTGCCAGTCGGCATGCGTTATTCAGGCAACATCTGTTTCGTCTGAGCTATTCGGTTCATGACTGCTGTAACGTAGAGCCGAAATTTACAAGTGTTATGTCGCTATCTGGAATACGGCATGTGTGTCTACCACTGTTAGATGATCAAGTGATAGTGACATATTCACGCTTTTGCGCATGCGCGAGTGTATCTTTGGCTGTATATATATTTGTTCATGCATGGCACTAGCGTTATTAGTTGCTTTATGCTGCCAGTATGCAGCACGGACAATAAAGCCGTTTCTTGAAGCCTGTGCCTCCCTCTCAGATACAACGAACTGGCAAAGAGGATGGCATAGAACAAAAAAAAAACGGAAGATGGCAACGGCGGTCGGCAAGCTACCGGAATCAAATTCCAACAGCGGAAGCTTGGACGTCTTCGTCGAACGCTTCGAACTGTATACCTCGGCTCATGAGGTCGCCGAAGCCAAGAAGCTGCATCTATTCCTGAGCGCCATCGGAGAAGAAGCGTATGTGACGCTCCGAAGCCTGCTCCTACCAAAGACGCCCAGCACAGCGACGTACAAGGAAGTCGTGGCGGCGCTGCAGAAGCACTATTCCCCAAGGCGTTCAGTAGTGAGCAAAATATACCACTTTAATCAAAGGAAGCAAGCACCTCAAGAAAGTGTCACAGACTTCGTGGTCCAGCTCAAGAAATTGGCAGCCTCATGTGATTTCGGCAGCTTCCTGGAACAAGCACTTCGGGACCGCCTGATAGCCGGTCTGAATTCCGAGGCCATACGTTGCCGGTTGCTGGCAATGACCGACACCGAGCTCACCTGGGACCTTGTTTGCAACATCGCTACAGCCATGGGGATGGCAGCGAGAGATGCATTGGGAATGGTTGCGGAAAACAGCACCGCACAGTCGTACAGCAGCAGCGACGTCCATTGGCAGAGCAAATCATCGAAGCTGCGACCGTGCTCAGAGGCAGGGGCATCCAGCGGCTACGGCCCCGACAATCCGACACAAAGGACTTCGATGCAAAGAGCTAAGTCAATTTGTCATCGATGCGGGGAGCGGCACGCACCTGTAAATTGTCCGTTCTTGAACAGCTCTTGTTATAAGTGTCAAAAGGAAGGTCATATCGCAAAAATGTGCAAGAGCAGAGTTGTACATGAATTAGAGCCGGAACCTCCGGACATAGAGTTGCTTACGCTTTGTCACACCGATAACCGTTCGGGCAGTCCTGCCTTTGTAATAAATGTACGGTTGAACGGGAAAGAGGTACCCATGGAACTGAAGGCTGAAGGCGCGAAAGAGACTGAAGGCGCGAGAATGCCTACGTTGTTTGGCCGCAACTGGCTCTGTAAAGTCAAAATCCGGTGGCATGAAGTAATGCAAGTGAACGCACTGACGAAGGAAATATCCTTGACTGGCAAATATCGCGAAGTGTTCGAGCCTGGTTACGGAGCAATAACAGGTTTCAAGGCAAGCATTGTTAAAGACAACGCTTCACCGGTATTCTGTAAGGCGCGACCGGTGCCGTACGCGCTGCGCGAACAAGTCGAGCAGGAACTGGCCAACATGGAAAAAGCTGGAGTCGTATACCGGGTGCGCCACAGTACTTGGGCGACCCCTCTGGTGATTGTTCCGAAGAACAACAGCAAACAGCTTTGGCTATGCGGTGATTACCGTGTCACGGTAAACCGTGCTATTGAGGTTGACCAGTACCCGCTCCCTCTGCCAGAGGACATATTTGCAACGTTACACGGTGGAGCCGTGTTTTCTGTTCTGGATTTGTCCAAGGCGTACTTGCAGCTCGAATTGGACGAGCGCGCGCAAGAACTGCTCACTGTCAATAGACATTTGGCCCTGTTCAGGTTCCGACGCTTGCCATATGGCGTAGCCTGCACGCCGGCAGTGTTTCAAGCCGTGATGGACCAAAACCTACACGGGCTGTCTGGCACGGTCTGTTACTTAGATGACGTCATCATCGCAGGCGAAGATCGAAAGCAGTGCTATGACAGGTTGGAGCAGGTACTCATACGCCTACGAAAACATGGCATAAGGGTCAACACTGATAAGTGCAAGTTGTTCCAACAACGAATGAGATACCTGGGCTACGAAGTTGACAAAGATGGCTTGCATCCCACTGCGGATAAAGTAGCAGCCATAAAGCATTCGCCCAAACCGGGCAATGTGACTCAGCTGAAAGCCTTTTTGGGCTTGGTAAATTTCTACTCAAAATTTTTGCCTAACTTAGCTACGGTTCTAGAACCCCTGCATGACTTGTTGCGCAGAGAAACAGCGTGGCATTGGTCGCGTCAATGTGATGATGCATTTAGGGCTTGTAAAGAAATGCTGACAAACGACAATGCTCTCGAGTTGTACGATGTCAAAAAAGAAATACAGCTAACGTGTGACGCGTCCGAATATGGTCTTGGTGCTGTTTTGTCGCATGTCGTGAACGGAAAAGACAAACCGATTGCATTTGCGTCGCGGTCACTATCACCCGCTGAACGTAAATATGGCCAGATCGAAAAAGAAGCTTTGAGCATTGTGTTTGGTATGAAAAGATTTCACAACTACCTGTATGGTCGAGCTTTCAATGTGTTAACAGACCACCAACCTATAACCATGCTCTTCGACCCGAAAAGGAAAGCCAGTGCTGTGGCCACTGCTAGGGTACACCGATGGTTCGCTTTCCTAGCTAACATACAGCTATAAGATAGCTCACAAGCCCTACGGCAATTGGTCATGCAGATGCTTTATGTAGACTGCCATTGCCAGAGATAGCAGAGAAAACTGAAGAATTTTTTTATTTTTCTACTCTGGACGATCTTCCTCTGACAGTAAAGGACATCGAGCGTGAAACAACACGCGACAAACTACTAACGGTAGTTCGCGACATGATATGGCATGGCTGGCCAAAAGTTGTTTCTCAGGAACTTGCTGTACGAACAGCACCTGGGAATCGTAAAGATGAAAATGCTTGCAAGGTCAATGATCTGGTGGCCAGTATTTGATGAAGCGCTTGAGGAAACGGTGCGAAAGTGCAGCATTTGTCAAAGTGTGCAAACAGCTGCACAGCCAGCGCCTCTGACTCCCTGGAAAACGTGTGAACACCCATGGGAAAGGGTGCATCTTGATTTTGCTGAGAAAGAAGGGAAAATGTTCCTTTAACAGTTGATGTTTATAGTAAGTGGTTGGAAGTTAAAGTGTGTAACATGACGACGGCCGCTATGACAGTTGCAGTAGTTAGATCGCTGTTTGCTGCACATGGTCTGCCCATGGTAGCAGATAACGGGCCGCAATTCCGTGCCGAGGAGTCCCAAAGTTTTCTGAAAACGCACGGTGTAAAGCACGCATTCACGTCTCCATACCACCTGCAATCTAACGGTGCGGCGGAGCGTGCTGTACAGACTACAAAGACGGCACTGTTCAAGCAGTTGCTGGAGGACAGAGAAAAAGGCAGTACCAGAACCCTGCAGCGCCGAATAGACAACTTTTTTTTGTAATATCGAACAACGCCGCACACATTCACCGGAAAGACCCCGGCCGAATTGTTTTTGAGAAGGAAGTTTCGGACACGATTGACCCTGCTGAGACCGAAGCTGACAAGTGCTACGACTGAGAAAACAGAAAGGGTGAAACGGTCAGCAGATAAGCGCAGATCGAAGCCGCGGTTTTTTGCAGTTGGTGACCGTGTGCTGGTTCGTTCGATGCGAGGCGAGTCAGTGAAGTGGCTTCCTGGAAAAGTTACGCGAGTGAAGTCTCCAACTACGTATTTGGTTGTTAATGCAAACAAAGTGCGTTTTGTACATGCAGATCATTTGCGACATTCCGTGCTTCACGAGGATAACCAAGATAGCAAGGAAATGTGCCTGCCACACGCGTCCGAGGTCGCCTTTCCTCCGCTGCCTGTTGTTCAGCCAGAGCCTCAAGTTGAACCACGGCCGTCAGACCAGGGGGCAACTGATAATGAACAGGTTCCACTAAGACGGAGCAACCGGGAAAGGCGGCCTCCTGATCATTGGGGCTACGATCGTTCTTGATCTAGTGGGGAAGGAAGTGTTGGGTCGCTATCTGGAATACGGCATGTCTGTCTACCACTGTTAGATGATCAAGTGATAGTGACATATTCATGCTGTTGCGCATGCGCGAGTGTATCTTTGGCTGTATATATATTTGTTCATGTATGGCACTAGCGTTAATAGTTGCTTTATGCTGCCAGTATGCACCACGGACAATAAAGCCGTTTCTTGAAGCCTGTGCCTCCCTCTCAGATACGACAACAAGGAAGCTGATGAAAAGTACCATTACAACACGACTCGACAAACACGGCAACAAGACTCAGCCATGTTTCGCGTGACTTTTCATTTGTCCTTGGCAGTAAATTTAAGCTATGTCCTACAATACTTATTCAGACAGGTGAGTCTGCCGTCAGATGGAGATGATGACTGGAAAAACAGAAAAGCCGATGATGGCCATCGCTGGGCATATTTGTTAACAGAGTCAAGTCAGACTTTCTGTGCACGCAGACATTAGCTGTCAGAGACTACAAAGTAATGAATTTGCTTTTTCTCACAGGTCATGCGCGCCCGAAGATGCGAGTGTCTGTGAAACCTACCGCGGGCGCGGCACTTTCAATAGGTTATCCTATATGTTTAAAATCTACTACGCTGCCATTTGTGTGATGCATCGCTAAGAAGGATATCACGGAACAGTTACACTATGCTCAAAACTCCCCGTAGCCCGCAGGACCTTGCAATAAAGTTATCCCATCCATCCATCCATCCAAAACTCGCCAACGATAGCTGTTGTGAAAGCGCTGGCAAACATCAACAGCAACCATCTTATCCGAGCGTATATAGGTGTTGCCGAGGTCAAGTTGGGTCGATTATTGATGCTGAAGATAATTTTGTCCAACATTCTTAGCAAGCAGTGGCAGAAAAAAATGTGGGACAAATATCATTGCTATTCCTGAAATTGTCATTATCTCCTCAAATACCTCGCGCACCAGCTGCGCCACTCATGCACCTGGAGACATGCTTATCTTTTGCGCATTCAGGCGATGGTATCTCTGAATCAGCCGCTGCTGATGTTTTTCTTCCCATTTTTTAAGTCTTTCTACGCGCGTTTTTTGTGTGTCTACGCTTTGATTCCGCCTCCCATATTGCACGCACACCACAGTCGCGGGACAGTTTCGAGAGAGCATTGAGTGCTTAAACAGGCCAGTAGTATCGTGTGACGCAGGTCATCGAGTAAATAAAAAACTGTTGTGGCCTGTGACACCGAGTGGCATAGTCCTGTTATGGGTTCGACATTACTATAGGCTGTGTATTTGGGAGTGTCAGTAGGCTCACTCTGGAATCACCACGTACACAGTCACAACTGGTAGTTCCGAATTAAAAGCGCAAGCGGGTACAAAGCTGCATATCATAGTGATAAGCATTTCGGTTTTTTGCCTTCGAAAATGATGTGCGCTAGTTTGGAGAGTTGAAGATGGCACCAGCAACAAAACGAAATCGCACTTCACTGAGTGCCTTTTCATTCCTTTCAAATAAAGGAAGTGTAATGACATCAAGATTTCATTATTTGCATATAATAAATGTGTCCAGACTTCATTGCTGAAAGAATCTGCAGCATTAGCTGAAACTACAAGCTTAGGCGACAAGCGCTCAGCAAAGTTAATCGAACAGTGCATACTTTCATTGAAAGGACCCATGCAACACACAGAATTAACAGCATACGTTTCAATCCCCTGCTGAGAGAATGTCACTTTAAGTCGGAGAGGTACGTCGCTGGCACGAGTATGACCCCGCTAAACGAGCTTGCGAAGCTGCAGGTATGCGTCGAAAACGAGCCGAAGAAACCGAACTCCGAAATCAGCACGGCGGCGATGCAAGACGGCGCATTAGCAAGTGTGCGGCAGGCTTTCGCCTTCACGTGTTACAGGCGTTTCAGATGCGGCCGAACTTTTAGTCGTCCTTGAAAGAATCGGTGGAACTATTCGTTAAGCTTGACAAAGATGTTCTTCTTGACGCGTCTTTTTCTAGTGCTGTCTGATCGAGGGTCTTAGTGAAATGTAATATAAAGTCAAGTTTATACGTTCTGGTGGGAGTTGCTGGAGTGGATGATGTCTTCTCTGTTTTGTCGAAGGAAAATACCAATGCCCTACGAAAGAAAAAAAAGCTGAACGAAGAAAATAAATATTGATAACTGCTGCCTTCAACGGCAAAGAACCAAAACATTGCGCAGTAATGAGAAATCTGCGATGTCACACAATAGCACTATATGTGCCATTATTCATTATCAGTCGAAATATATACAGTGAAGTGTCGATTTCAGTTCAGATCTCATTTACTAGCGAGCTGTCTTTTTATTGCGATACCGATTATATGGACGCTCGAGGCGCACTTCTTCCATCGTGCTCACCGTCGCCGTGAGGTTCCGCATAAAGTCCAAGGGCGATAAAATAGTAGCCGCGCGCCGTATGCTGTATGTGCGAGTGGAAGCGCGTGAGGGTGAGCCGACGATCACGGCTCAATCTCGCGCACGCAATGGAGGAAAGCAGGAAGATGCCGCGCCGTCTTCCGTAGCGCGCAGCAACGTGCAGGAGGTAGGGTAGGCCAGGGGATGGCGTTCTACTCCGGGCGGTACGGCCGGCCGCGCGCGCCTGCCGGGGCCACTGTGTCTTGAAATCCATCTACGTCGGGGCACAGTCCGCCATGCGCTGTCTTTTCGTGGCTTAGTTCGCGTTGAAGCGAGACACAGCACGAAAGTGAATTCGCTCGCTGCTGCCGCCACGCTTTCTCACTCCAGCGTTTTGACCGCGAGCTTCCGGGGTCACCGAGTGAGATGTGTTTCTGTTGGCTTGTGCGTGGCGTTACACCATGCTTGTTCATTTACTTGATACGCCCATGTTTATACAGCCGATAAAACTACTATCTGTAGTTCTTATAACTGTCTACTAATTTGCTATCGCAATCGATGCTTCGCCTTTCGGGCGAAACTGCATCTTTTCTGTTAGCGGGTGAGCAATAGGGTATTCGCGAAAGTTGCTTATTAGCTCTAATGTTGCAATCTCTGTAGCTGCACGCAAAATTTAGAGAGAGAGAGAGAATTTACTTTATTAATGGTCCTGAAGGGGCCTGGGCACCCCTTACGGGGGCCGGCCCGGTGGCTCCACCCATGTGGGGACTGGGAGTCGGAGCTTGCCAGCCACCTGTTGGGCCTTCTGGACGGCCTGGTGTTGAAGGGCCCTGTCGGGGCTCCTGAGGTGGTTGATCCAGTCATCCTCGGTGGCAGGAGACCCGAAGCAAGCGTTTAGCGCGGGACACTGCCACAGAATGTGATCTAAGTCGCACTTTAGATTTTGGCATTTAGGACATTCTGGCCTTATATCTGGGAGGTACTTGCTGCATATATAGGGGTTGGGGTAACTGCGCGTTTGCAGCAATCTAAGCGTTAATTGTTGTGCTTTATTTAGTGTTGGGTGAGGTGAAGGGAATTCCTTTCTCGATAACTTATAGTGCGAGCAAATCTCGTGACAGGAGAGGAGTGGCTCCGGGTGCGTGTTGGGGCTCCCGGTCGGTGAGCCGGCCCGCGTCCCCGCGCGGCGCGTAAGATCTCGCGCGAGGTTATGGGCCAGCTCATTGCCGTTGGGGACCCCTGGTTGAACGTTGAGGCCTTCATGCCCCGGGAACCAGTGGATGTGCTTGTCTTCGTTTATTTGAGCGGAAGCTAGAATGCTTAAGGCCGCCTGGCATAGTGTACCGCGGCGGTATGCCAGTGCAGCGGGTTTGGAGCCGGTAAATATTGTGTCGCGCTGAGGGAGGGCTAGAGCAAGGGCAATAGCCACTTGTTCGGCCTCGCAGGCTTTCTTTGTTTGTATGGTAAGAGCATTGAGGGCTGTCCCGTCTGGGGCGACCGCCGCAGCCGCAAAGTAGGGTTTGTCTGCGTATTTAGCGGCATCTACGAAAGCCACGTCTGTCGCGTGTAGGGTGGCCGCTTTAGTAAGGCTTGAGCGCGTGCCCTTCTTCGAGTCTGATTATGCACCGGGTGCATATTCCTGGGGAAGGGTAGTACTGTGATTTTAGCACGAAGGTGTTGCGGTAATGGTGTTGGGTCATTGACTTGAGTTGGGATAGGAAGACTTATGTGTGAGAGGAGGTCCCGGCCCGCCGCTGTCGAGGAAAGGCGTATGAGCTGGGACATTCTTTGTGCTTCTGTGATTTCTTTGAACGTATTGTGTACCCCAAGGCCTAGCAGGCGCTCCGTGCTTGCCGTGATGGGTAGACCAAGTATTCGTTTAGTGCATTTGCGGATGAGGTTGTCCACTTTGGTTTCATCACCTTTGCTCCACGGGTGAGCGCAGGCAACGTAGTGAACGTGGCACATTAAGAACGCGTGAAAGATGCGTAGTAAGCTCTCTTCCGTGAGTCCCGCGTGTCTATTAGCGACGCGTCGGGCGAGGTGAATGACTGCATCAGCTTTTTTGATGAGATGTGCGACTGTTAAGTCGTTTTTTCCATTCTCCTGCAGGGTAACGCCCAGAATTCGAACCGACGACACTATCGGGATATCCGAGCCGTCCGTTGTGGAGAGGTGTATAGTTGGTTCGCCGTTGTTGCGGCCGTGTTGCGGTGGCAGAAGCAGCAACTCGGACTTAGCTGCCGAGAGTCTGAGGCCCGTGGGCTTTAAAAAGTTTTGTACTGTATTAATTGCTTCCTGAAGGCTTGCTTCGATTTGTGCGTCACTGCCTGCGTTGCGCCAAATAGTAATATCGTCGGCGTAGAACGCGTGCTCTACGCCTTCGATATGTTTCAAAATTTAGAGTTTGCCTTTCGTGCTCTCTTGGCAAGTCGCAGGTAAACTTAGCTGTGAAAGTGAGGATGGCCGTGCAGTGTGAAAAACGGTTCAAAATGTGTGACATCTTCAAGTAACCTATCTGCTTATGGGTAAAAACCAAACGCCTCCTCACGAATGGCCTGATGGAACCGCTGCAGCTCAATGATTACCGCTACTAAATGAGCTAGTTGGTACTTGATTTTTTAGCGCTGTGTGCTCCCAAATCCATGATTGCGGTCCGTACCCCATGCACGTTCACGGCGTCAACGCTGCGAGGAGTGTACGGAAAAGGAAAGCAACGCGGACGAAGGCTGACCTCGCCACAGCAACGTGACGACACGTCACGTGCGAGCTGGACGGCAGCGGGTTTTCATCCCGCAGGGACGTCTCTTTCCGACCTCCCCCTCCTCCCCCCGAAAGCGCTGCGTCTAGTTACTTGTCCCGTCGCCTAAATAAATGCAAGGCTGATGGATGAGGGATGCGCCCACCGCAGAACATGGTGACGCCATCTCACTACGCTTATTTTTGTCATCGTCGATCGAAGCAGTTCACGGTGTCGACAGCGCTCGCCACAATGTGCACACCAGCGGTGTCATCGCGTCGAATGAAAATAATATGCAGCTGCCCTCCTTGTCACATGACCGTGTACCAGCTATTTTCTTTTGTCAGCGTTTATAATGTGACGCATATATTGAAGGTCATAAGAGTTTTTTTAAAGCTAATAGCTTCCGTTGCCTCTTTCGCCTGTGTTAGCGGTTGGCTGCGGAAAGGCTCCAAGAAAACCGGCACGTGCACTCGTGGAACTGAGCTGCGGGGAGGGGTGGGCTGGAGGGGGGGGGGGGGGTGGCTTCTGTCGCGCGCGAGATTAGTGGAGCGCTTGGCAAGGAAAACGTTCCTTCGTTCGCCCGCGCCACCACTTCGTTAGGATGGATGGAAAAACTTTATTGATTTATCAAGGGAGGGGAAAAGGGGAATAAGGGTAGGGGTTGGGTGCGAGGGAGCGGGTGGGTGGGTCCTTATTCCAGGACACCAGTGATTCTGGCTACCCTCTGCGCCTGGTGCAACTTAGGCCCCTTTGGGCCTCCAGCTCCGGCCGGGCGAGGAGGATCTCGCTGACACGTCCGTTCGTTCATTTCCTTCCTCGCTAGTTCGTTCGTTCGTTTGTTCGCCCGTTCGGGATATTCGCGTACATTGACAATAATCGTCGATGTTGTGAGTAAAAGTTTTATTAGTTGCAAAAGGAATGGTTATGCGCAAACTGAACACGGACACAGTAATAGACACGGACGAGCGCAAACTTTCAACTGACTTAATTTTTCCCTACGTTGTCAATATATACTCTCAATGACGTATGTGCAGCAGCGGTGCTCACATGAAACACTTCGAAGATTACAACATGCTGCGCAAGAACTTCATCTCAGTTTCCTTTAAAGAAATTGATGTATCACTTATAGAGCCATCTCCTTTTGACGAAACATAAAAAGCTTCCAACAGTTCACGGGCAGTGGTATCACGGCTTTTGCCCAAAATCTTTATGCGTGACATGTGCCTCGGAAATTCGGTTCACACATGCAATGCCGGACGTGCGCAGGCAAATGCGCATTCTCATTATTTTAATCGACAGCTCATGTTCCCTTGCACGAACGTTGACGCACCGGCCAGTTTGCCCTACGTACGTCTTTCCACATAATAGCGGAATTTCGTGCACAACACCGGTTGGAAGCTTTTTATATTTTGTCAAAAGGAGATGGCTGTATAAGTGATATTTATTTATTTATTTAAAATACCTTACAGACCCATTTAAGGGCATTGGGTAAGGGGGGACACAGAGTAATTGTTTCAACAGGAGTAAACAATATAGATATTAATACAGGCAGTCACAAGATGGCTAAAGCAAAAGTTCAAAAAATGTTTGTCTAGGCTAAGCTTTAGACGGCTTAAACACAGTAATATACTCATACACACAAAAAATACAAAAATACAAGTATGAAAAACAGGGAAGGAAAGCAGGTCAACAACATCCTTATACAATGTTTCTACAGGAAGCTTTGCAATTCTTCGCGAAAGGTTTCACGGTTTGTTAAGCTATGTTATCTGCTATGTTATCAGGAAGACTGTTCCATATGGTTATGACACGTGGCAGTGCTGATGCGTTAAATGACAGTGTATTGCCAAATATGCGCATGAAACTATGGCTATTGTTAAGGCGACGTGACGTGCGTGCTGGTACTTCAAGGGGCAACACATGAGGTCGATTACCATGAACGTATCTATGGAAAAGGCAAAGAAGACTAATCGTGCGACGAGTTTCAAGTGGCTGGAACGCAATATCTGCTTTATTCTTAGTTACGCTGCAAGTTCTGTCGTAGTTACTTGTGATGAAGCGCGATGCTCTGTTTTGAATTGATTCTAGCATATCAACTAAATAAGTTTGATGTGGTGACCATACTGATGACGCAAATTCTAATTGTGGGCGAACAAAAGTCTGATGTGCTAATTTACGAACTGTAGCAGAGAATTTACGCAAGTTCCGTCGGAGATAACCCAGAGTTTCTGAAGATTTTGCGCAGATAGCTGCTACGTGCATACTCCAGGAAAGATTAGCTGTAAGTTCAATGCCAAGGTACCTATAGGACGATGTCAGAGGTACGCCGGTGTTATTTAGGACGTAAGAAAAGCGAAAAATTGAATGTTTTCGCGAGAAGGACATAACTTTACATTTGTCTGAGTTCAGGGTCATCTGCCATGTACTGCACCAGAAACTGACAAGGTTAAGGTCATTTTGCAATAATGAATGGTCATCAGGTGTTATTATTGTACGGTATAAGATGCAATCGTCTGCGAGCAGCCTTAACTGCGATGATATATTTTGTGGAAGGTCATTAATGAAAATTAAGAAAAGAAGAGGACCAAGGACACTGCCTTGCGGTACGCCAGAAGTAACTTCAGAAATAAGCGATGAGTGGTTATTACAACAGTGAACTGTTGCCGCAAGGAGAGAAAGTTTCGGAGCTAAGATAAAGTTAATGAATCCAGTCGGAGCGCGGATAATTTTGAGATGAGGCGACAGTGAGCGACACGATCAAATGCTTTCGAAAAAGCAAAGAATACGCAGTGAGTCTGTTGTTTGTTATTCATGCTGGAATGTAATTCTGTTGTAAATTGGAGCAACTGGGTTTCACAAGATAACCCTTTTCTGAATCCATGCTTGATAAAATAAAAAAGTCGTTTGATTCTAAATGGCGGTATATATGCGATGCTATGATATGTTCCAGTAGTTTACAGCAGATGCATGTTAATGAGATGGGACGGTAATTTAATGGAGAGTACTTGTTATCACCCTTGAATACAGGGATAACCTTTGCAATTTTCCTTTCCAGGGGTAGTTCGCTAGATCATAAGGATTGCCTAAAAATATGACACAAAATTTGGCTTGAAGTTGTAACGGTATTTTTTAGTATTTTTGAGTTGATATTGTCTATGCCGGAAGATGTGGATAATTTCAGATTATTAATTAAAGATGAAATGTCATCTGCTGTAATATCTATTGATTCCATGAAAGGATATTAAAAGTCGGGAATTATGGGAACAGTGGATCATTCTTCCTGTGTAAAAACAGATGTGAATGGTGGGCTTGGTGGCACCACCCGGAGCACTATGACATACTTCGTACTGTTCTTCGTACAGATCCAGCTGGGGTTACGTGGATGCCCCAGCGCTGGTTCCTTCTCTGTTTCGGCAAAGGCGATGGCGTCAACGGCGTTGATCCCACAACCCACTTCTGCTGCACTGGGCTTATCGCCAGCATTGATACCGATGCGCTCACGTCACATGGATTTCGTACCGGCTGAGTCACATCTGGATCGTTCATTTGGCTCACCAGCGACCCCTGGAACATCGGTGAACCAGCTTAAAAGGAAGCCGAGCAGCCACGCGCGACTCAGTGGGCTTGGTGGCACCACCCGGAGCACTATGACTTACTTCGTACTGTTCTTCGTACAGATCCAGCTGGGGTTACGTGGATGCAGCGCTGGTTCCTTCTCTGTTTCGGCAAAGGCGATGGCGTCAACGGCGTCGATCCCACAACCTATTTCTGCTGCACTGGGCTTATCGCCAGCATTGATACCGATGCGCTCACGTCACATGGATTTCGTACCAGCTGAGTCACACCTGGATCGTTCATTTGGCTCACCAGCGACCCCTGGAACATCGGTGGACCAGCTTAAAAGGAAGCCGAGCAGCCACGCGCGACTCAGTGGGCTTGGTGGCACCACCCGGAGCACTATGACTTACTTGGTACTGTTCTTCGTACAGATCCAGCTGGGGTTACGTGGATGCAGCGCTGGTTCCTTCTCTGTTTCGGCAAAGGCGATGGCGTCAACGGCGTCGATCCCACAACCTATTTCTGCTGCACTGGGCTTATCGCCAGCATTGATACCGATGCGCTCACGTCACATGGATTTCGTACCGGCTGAGTCACATCTGGATCGTTCATTTGGCTCACCAGCGACCCCTGGAACATCGGTGGACCAGCTTAAAAGGAAGTCGAGCAGCCACGCGCGACTCAGTGGCCTTGGTGGCACCACCCGGAGCACTATGACTTACTTCGTACTGTTATTCGTACAGGTTGGAAAAAAATGCTGTTTTTGTGCCTGCGTTAACAGCAATGATGTCTGTCTGGTAGTGCTGCCGAGCCCACAGTGCGCACTGCTTTGTAGTTTGGAATCATTTCGCGTCATTCTCATGCTATTACAACTGAGTGGTGACATAGAGCAAAATCCGGGCCCCGATAAACTAGATGAAATATTGCGGGCTGTAACTGAAATCCGGACTTCGCACTCGACCTTGGAAACTGGTCTGTCAAATGTGCAGCAGAGGCTTTCACAAATTGAAGCGACCCTTTCGTCACTCAAGCAATATTACGAGAAAGTTGACAAGTGTGAAGCAACTGTGCACGCTATGCGCAGTGAACTTGCTCTGATGAGTAGAAAAATTGATGACCTGGAAAATAGGAGCCGACGCAATAACTTCGTCATATATGGCATCAAAGAGCACGATAAAGAAAATCCTGCAGCCTTGGAATCGCTTGCAACTAAAGATATACTGCATAATATTCTAGACGTTCAGGTCAGAACTGTAGAACGTGTGCACCGAATTGGCTTAAAAAAGCCAGGTCGTGATCGACCAGTCATACTACGTTTTTATGACTTTGCAGAAAAAATGACAGTTCTTCGAAATTGTTTCAAACTGAAAGGAAATAAAATTTCATTTTCTGAAGATTTTTCCACTCACATTCGTGGAATACGCAAGAAGCTATGGAAAGCCGCGGCAGGTAGTCGGGATAATGGTGATAAAGTCAGTCTACACTTTGACAAATTAAGGATTAATGAAAACCTGTACGTCTGGAATAACGATCAGAACAAAATGGAGCCATTACACGGCTCGAAACCCCACGTGACAGCGAATGCTAGCACTTCCAATGAATGACAAATACAACGTACTGCAGGGCTGACGTTACTGTGCTTTAATGCGAGAAGCATTGTCAATAAACTTGAAAAATTTGAGGAACTACTGCTGTTGTACGGCCCAGATGTAATCATAACTACTGAGACATGGTTGAACTCAGATATTCATGATTCCGAGGTGGTTCCTCCTCCTATACATTTATACGCACAGATCGGCACGGTCGTGGTGGAGGCGTTGCCATTGCTGTTAAGCGGCACTTGTTTTTTCACCGAGAAACCGGTATCGCTGATCACGAAAGCGCATGGTGTACAATAAAGGTCAACGATGTTACTTTACTAATAGGCGGTGTCTACAGACGACCAGGTGCTCCGGACAGTTACCTTGTAGAACTATACGACTTCTTATATAACCACATCAACCAAAGAACCAAATTAATTCTAGCTGGAGACTTTAACTTGGAAGGCATTGATTGGGATAACTTGTTAATTGGCAATAAAGAAGTCAAAAGTTGTGACCTTCTTTTTGATATTATGCTAGAGTTTCTCGTTAGCTCAACTTGTGCATGAACCAACACGCGTTCAAGAGCAAGTGTGTTAAGTGCTAGACCTTGCCTTTGTGTCCACATCTGTAACCGCTGAAGTTATCATAGAACCGGGTATATCCGACCATAAAATGATTTTATTGACGGTTGACGATCTTGGCACGGGTGCAAGGCGCCCTAGTACTGACACCAGAATTTTGGTTAAGGATTACACAAGGGCAAATGATGAAAGCATAATTGATTTTTAGGAATTATGGAAGATGATTTTTACGATAATACGTTGGACGCCAATGGTTAAAATTAAAAGGTGGGATTGTACACTGTGAAAATAATTTTATTCCTACCAAGTTCAGAAAAATAAAGCGGAGAACGCCGTGGATTACAAGAAGTATCATGCACCTAAAAAGAAGGGTGCAAAGGCTGCGCAAGAAAAAACATAATTCTACTATGGTTAGTCAGCTTTCACGAGAACTGAAAGAAATGTTAAGGAGCCCGAGAGACAACTTTTTTTCTAATACTTTAATTGAGTTCATGACAAATCAGCCGCATAAATTCTGGCGGTATCTTTCAAAACCGGAAAGTGCTCCAAACCGGAAAGTGGCAATTGGACATTGCCGGTGTAGTGGTTGAGGATGCGAGGACTATTGCTAACTCATTCAATACATACTTTCAGTCGGTCTTCTCCCGTGCCCACGTCCCTAATATGCCCTTGTCCGAGTACGAATCGGCAATGCCTGATATCCTGATAATAGAGTCCAGCATTTTGAATTTGCTGCTACAAATAGACGTTAAAAAATCCCCTGGCCCTGATAATTTATCATGCACCTCCCTCAAGCGATACGCGGGTCAGGTGTCCCCTTTTCTGCATAAAATTTTCAGTGCATCACTTGAAACGGCAGTGCTTCCCGCGGACTGGTTGTGCGCAAAGGTTGTGCGAATTCACAAAGGTGGAAACAAGCAGCTTATAGACACATACAGGCCAATATCTCTAACCAGCACATGTTGTAAACTAATGGAACATATAATAAATAAGGCTATCGTAACTTATCTAGAAGAAAATAATCTATTATACTTCAGACAACACGGCTTCAGGCAACGGCTTTCAACTGTTACGCAACTTTTAGAAACTATACATGACTTTGCTGTAATAATCGATTCAAGACTGAAACTGACGCAATTTTTCTCGATTTTTCGAAGGCTTTCGACCGCGTTCTACACACTTTACTAATCTTCAAACTCAAATCAATTGGTATTAATCCCAAGATTGTTGCATGCATTGAAGCCTACCTCTCGAATCGGTCCCAGTTTGTTTCCGTAAATAATACTGAATCAGATTATCTTGATGTTATTTCTGGTGTGCCACAGGGATCGGTTCTGGGGCCACCTCTGTTTCCTGTATATATTAATGACTTGTATACATGTATGGAACCGGGGGTTACAATAAGGCTTTTTGCGGACGACTGCGTGATATACACACCTGTTAAAACAGTCGATGAACAGACAAAGCTTAACAAGTCTCTACGAAACATCGTTACCTGGTGCAAAAAATGGGGCATGCAAATTAACATACAGAAAACTATGTGTATGACTGTAACACGTAAAAAAGAGCCCTTAAATTTTACATATAAATTAATACTTCGTTGGAACGAGTAGACGCAGTCAAATATCTAGGTGTCACAATAACAAGATCGTTGAAATGTGACGTACATATCAATAATGTTTGCGCGCGCGCGTTCAAACAACTCGGATTTTTACGAAGAAAGCTAGCGACAGCCCCCACCTCGGTGAAATTAACTGCTTATAAAACCCTGGTTAGACCGATATTAGAATACGGCAGTATAGTATGGAACCCGCATCAAAAATATTTAAACTTAGCATTAGAAAAGATTCAAAGCCGGGCGCTCCGCTTCATATATGCAAAGTATTCAACGTATAACAGCGTAACGGCGCTTCGCACACAAGCAGGCATAACAACACTTGCTGGTCGGAGGAGGTTGGCCTGTTTGAAGTTCCTTTATCTTCTTTACCATGACCTGATAAACATAACAAAATCCGACTACTTGGTGCCCCCCGGACGTCACTCTAGTCGAACTAACCATGATAAATGTATTAGACCATTCTTTTCGCGTTGTACCACACTAAAATACTCTTTTTTTTCCTTCAACAATATATCTGTGGAATTCCCTCCCAAGTGACATTATTTGCTCACAATCTGTGCACTCGTTCGTGTCGTCACTCGAATTGCACCTCGAGTCATTATCGGAATGAACGCATTGAGGTCGTCTTGGCTGAGCGTTCCTCAAAAATTTATCAATGACGTATTGCCCCCAACTTCTTGCACACGCGACGGTGTCCGTACGTTCTTTCGTACTTTTCTGCGCTCGGTTCTTGCGCACGTTTGTCCATTGGATGGTATGTTAATACACATTGCACTTGATACTGTTTGTACACTACACGGCACACCCAATGTGCAATTTTTTTCTGTATTAACTGCTTCTTACACCTTTGGAGGCGTAAGCACTGTATAGTTTGTTTTTGCTTCCTTGTATTTATTTCTTGCTTACATGGCACGGCGATTGTAACCATTGCCTTTTTGTTTTGAGCTTGTTGCTAACCACAGTATGACAAAACGCTATGCCTGTACTGTTTGTATGTCCACTCCTGTATGAGCCTTTCAAGGCTTACAGTATTGATAAATAAATCAATAAAATAAATAAATTTGTTAAACGCTACTGGACAATCAGTGTCAGACAAAGGGCTTTCACCATCATCATGTAGCACAATATTGTGGACAGTGTTACCTGGTGATATAACTTGCCAGAATTTTCTGGGGTTATTGATTAGAAGAGATGGCAGGTCACGTGAGAAATATTTGTCTTTGGCGGCGCATAGCTCTTTGCTGTAAGATTTTAGAAACGCACTGTATGCCGCCCAAGATGGTGCTTGATTGTGCCTTCTGGCCGCCCGATACAGACGCTTCTTTTTGTTTCTCAATTTTCGAAGGTGGTTAGTAAACCAAGGATTAGACCTGTAATTTGCTATAACGAATTTCGGTACGTATTTTTCTACCAGTACTGTTAATTTTTGTTTAAAAAGTTCCCAGCTGTTGTTTACCGATCTTGAATTAAAGAATGGCAGAAATTCTTCACTAAGAAAGATAGCCAATTCAGCATTAGTATTTTTATAGTCGGCCCTATTGTAATCTCTAATGCCTTTAGTCTGAACCCGATAGAAAGTTTGTGGAATATTTATGTCTAATTGAAGAAGTTTGTGATCGCTCAAGCCATCAATGTAAGCAATAGGGCCGGCGGTATCAGGTGCGGTAGTTTATACTAAATCTAAGATGTTGGGACCGCGGGTGTGTTGATCGACTGTCTGGGTTAGATTGTAATCTAGGGTTAAGCTAATAAATTCAGCAGAGGAGCGGCAGGATGATGACAGGTTTGGCCAATCAATAAGTGGAAAATTAAAGTCGCCCAACAGATAAACAACAGCCGTGGAACATTGTTGAGTAGCACATGTAATGCTTTCACGCAGTACATCGAGAAACGAGTGGTCAGCGTCGGGCGTCCGATAACATGTACCCACAAGAACACGGGCAGAGGCTGTTGCGCATGCGACCCAAACCATTTCAGCAGGGGAATTTGTTTCTACGAGAAAGAATGTAATGCAGGTTTTTATAGCAATCAGGACACCAACATCCCTCTTCCCTCTACGGTCATGCCTGTAAATGTTAAATTTGTTACTGTTGGGAAGAAGTTCTTCATTAGTGATGTCAGTGCGCAACCAAGTCTCAGTTAAAGCTACAATATCGGGATCGCCTTCTTCCAAATAGGCACTCAATGCATCGCGCTTGTTTAGTATAGGCTGCGAATGTTCGTGTAAGATAACGACAGCGGCACGTGACGTTAAGGAAGATTGCGATTTCTTAGCTATACCAGTAGATGTTGCCTTTCTTTAGCTACGGGATTGACGGCACAACTGTGTCAGTAGCGCGGTCATAAACATAAGTGGTGTCATTAATACGAACCTTACCAAATGTAAGTTGAAAGGCTGTTTTTTCTTGTTTTGGCAAATTCAATTAATTTTTTCCTAGCTTGCCTTGTGGATGAAGAAAAATCTTCACGTATCGAATACTCAGTACCCTTTAGCTTGTGCGCAAGTGCGAGGATATTCTGCTTGTCTTTAAAAAGGGCTAATCGTGCTATGATGGACCTACGTTTCTCAGAAGAAAAGCGTCCTAATCTATGCACGCGCTCAAACTGTGCATTCACCATGATAAGGTCAAGCTGTTCAGAGCAAAACATTACTATTTTTTGTTCAGATGCAGCCCAGTTTTCGCCTTGCTCATCATCAATAGCGAAAAACAGTAAATTACATCGCCGCATTCTGTTTTCTGTATCATCATATCTTGAAGTGAGGGAGTGAAGTTGATCACATAAGCTGCGTAACACGTTATTTGGCTCCGAGTTTTGAACACTATTGAGAGATGCAACCGTGTTTTTGAGTGCATTAATTCTTCCAGCTAAGCAATTTACTCTGGCATCTGTGGCTTCTTGACGTTCTCTGACACCTTTCAGCTCATTTAGGATAGCTGACTGTCCCGCTTCAAGTCTGTGCACAGTCTCAAGAACGGAATCAAGCGTTTGCGCGATAGCATTAGTGTCAGGGCCCGGGTTTCGTTCAACATCCCCAGAAAGTAGAATCAAACAGCTACTTATGGAAGAACATACGCTCGACAAGAGCGATGACACCAGGCACGATTTATCTGAAAGCACTTCGGGGCACGAGACTGCAATGAGGCAGTAGTTATCAGTCTCAATACATGAAGCTCCAAGGCGGCAACTGACATGCAAATACAGCAGCGGTAAGTGCCCCATTTCGACGTAGGTGTCGTGCCCAAAGCGAGCCGTGACCAGACGCTGCTTATATCCCTTGTCGGGCTCTGCGATGATAGCGGTGCAGGATCCAGGTTGCCAGCCCATTCCATGGAAGCGTTCCGAGTCTAGTGGGTTGAACGGGGATTCAGGCGGCGATAAGAGTAAAGCACTTGGAGGCGGCAGCCAACATCCAGTGGACCAAGCACGGACGCCACATCGAATGGCAGCCTGTAAATACAGCAGCGGTAAGTGTCCCATGTCGACGTAGGTGTCGGGGCCCTACATACATCAATTTCTTTAAAGGAAACTGAGATGATGTTCTTGCGCGGCTTGTTGTAATCTTCGAAGTGCGTCATGTGATCACCACTGTTGTACATACGTCATTGAGAGTAGATATTGACAACGAAGGAAAAATAGTCAGTTGAAAGTTTGCGCTCGTCCGTGTCTATTACTTTGTCCGTGTTCAGTTTGCGCATACCCATTTCTTTTGCAAGTATGAACCAACTCGCCCAGCAGAATGTTTTACTGAGCCATGTTTTGTTAGTTCGCGCAATTCTGCTTTTCTGTATTTGTTCCCTAGCCAAGCTCAGTACATCAGTTCTGTCGCAGCAAAATATATCTGCAACTACAGAACCCGCCGGCACATAAAGTCGTGGCCTGTCATGTGCTCTGTGATGAGTGAGTGAGTGAAATAACTTTTATTACAGGTCCGGCGAGGACGCGATCTGCATGATCAAAACATGTGCTCTGTGATAGATTAGCAGCTACCGTTGTTCTGCAGTGATGACAGCTGGTAGCCACGTTCATTTGTTCGAAGCGCTGCCGCTGTGTTTTATAATAACGTTGCTAGATCTGGACGTCGCCACTTTGTTTTAACATCGTACTGGCGTACGCATACTTTACAGGCATTCAATTGTATTGTACACAAATGACAATCATTGTGTGCGTTGTCCGACAACAATCTAACGAACATACACCGTTGGAATTTCAGAATTGCTTTTATTGTTACTAAAGCAACGTGGTGGTTGAAAAAAACTGAAATGTGTATTATCGTTCTCTTCTGGAAGCAGAGAGCACTGCGAATCTACGCGTTCCTCCAATGAGTCTTTTCCCCAACATTTTTGGGATCGCTTGCGGCGTTTCCTGGTGTCTTTAGTGCGTTCTTATTCTTCAGTTGTCTTGGTTGCAGCATGTAGCCACTGTGCCATGGACGCTGAAATATAATGTCCGCTGTTTGTCTTTAAAGAGAATCGGATGCTATAATGATTATCTAGAAAACTAGAAATTGATGGAACGTGAAAGCAGCATGGCAAAGGCCTCAGGCACACACTTCCCAGCAAATCGTAATGCTGGACATAACATTTGCAATAGCGGTCAGACAATCGAAAACAGGGCTTATGAATGAAACGTTTCTGAATTCGGCGTTTGGTGCATTGTTTGCATAAGGCATAACCACACGTTATTTGTTAGGAACACCCTGAATTGCGTTGCGATATTGTTGACACAAGCTGCCTTCAAATCACGCGCGCCAACCGTCTCCTGCGCCCTTCCACTTGTTTACTGTTACGTGCGAAAGATAGCAGCAGTGAAGCGGGCAACATGTGCTCACAAGGCACGTGCGATCGCAGCAACGTGTCATCAGCGCGGGACAGGAGGAAAAGGAGAAGGAGAAGAGGTGCAGTACGCGTGGGAGAAGACTGTGTAAGTTGGAGCCGCACTCTCACTTAGCTGTTTGAGGGGCACAAGGTCACCCAACTTAAACTAATTAAAGTACATTCACTCAACTGTGTGTTACAATTCTTAGAATTGGGTAAGCATCCCACTTTGTGACAGCGTTCAGCTTCCGGTAATCAATGCAGAAACGCAAGGTCTGGCACTTTTTCTTTACAAGTACCACAGGCGACGCCCATGCATTGGCCAACGGCTGAATTACGTCGTCTTTAAGCATTTTCTTCTCTCTCTTTTGGTGACACTCCGTATGGATGCTGGTTAAATAGGCCTCACTGATTCATCGACAATTATCCGATGTTTGGCGATAGATGTACGTCGGACTCAAGATGGCATTGAAAAGCATTCGGCGAATTCTCATTTCTCAGAGGTTCACAATTTGCTCCTTTTCAGCAATGGACCTGGTTCAATGTCGATGGATGCAAGGACAGAATACACATCTTAGAAATTTGATGGTGCAATGTCGGGAATGCTCAGGCCCGTAAGTTGGACGAAGTTACTAAGGCTGGCAATAAAGGTTGCCTTCGCGACATGTTGCACCTCATTTCCAAATTTAGGAAAATGTTGGCACGTCCACCACGAAGCCGAACAAGGCCTCTTGCCATGCAGATCCACTTCTGAGTAGGATTCTGCTATTGCTCTCTGGAGTCCCTTCGTAGTCAATGAACACGTTGCTTCTTACTGAGACAGCTACGTGGCATCTCGGAGGAACCAACACGTCATCGTCAGCAATGCAAAGGCCATCGAATTTTTCTTCAGGGTCGAATGTTGTGGCAGCGTGCCTCGTTGAAAAGGAAACATGATTCCGGCAAGTTCATTACAACGCCATTAGGCTCCAAGAAGTCGACGCCCATAATCAAGCCTATTGAGAACTCGGAAAGCACACTGAAGCTATCAACGTACGTGAAGCCTCGTATTCCTGTTCTAACCATGCACTTACCCGTCGGGTCGATTAGCTGTCCTTGAGCGGTGCGAACTTGTGGCCCTTTCCAAACAGTCAGCACTTTCTTCAGTCTCCTGGCAAGCTCGCTATTATTACCGCGTAATCTACACCTGTAACCACTAATCCATTTACTTCGTAAACGTCAACAAATATACACGTGAATTGGAAGCGACGTTGCTATTACGGTGCTGGTTCCGGAATCCGTCGTCGTCGTTCGGAGGCACCGATGAAGGTTCTTTTGTTTTTGCTTCGGTAACGGCCTTACCACTGCCGACGAACAAGTCATAATAAGAATAAGTCAGCGAACAGGTCGCTGACTTTAGTTTCCCGGACGCGGGCTATGGGAGCGGCGTCTTGAGGAGCTTGATGACGGACGGGGGCTCGGTGACCGATACCTCAACGGTGCTGTTGATCGAGGTTGGTGTTGCTGAGAGGTGTATTGGGAGCTTTGACGAGTTGACAGGTACTCTCAGATTTCGAATGAATGCTCATCATTTCGAGGGCAAAATGCGTTTACCGGAGTCCTGCCTGGTGATAGTCGCAGATCTGGTAGAGGTGGCCAGCCTCACCACAGGGGTAGCAAATAGGCATTCTGTCAGGAGTGCACCATACATAACGCCTTCCTGAATCTTCTCTCGGGTGACGGCAGCATGTTTCGAGGCATCGGGTTGCTTATAGAGGCAGTGGCTGCGACATCAGCACGCCCGGGAGTTTGCCGCAGTACGACGGCATATCAGGCGCTCGGCTGGCGCTCATGTTCGGATCAGCTCGGTGCAATAGGCGGCACATGTCTTCTACATACATCGCCATGTTTTCATTGCTGCTCTGGCTTCTTGTTTAGAGGGCAGCTTGGGTCGTCTCCCCGCGCTCTCTATTCGGATGAGTGGCAAGCAACTCCTATCAGAAAGGATCCCACGACATGAAGGTTGCTTCGTGGTTTTCAAACAACGTTCGCACGCTGTCCTCTAACGCGAAGTAAGCGTTTCGCACTCTGCGCTCTCCGTTCCATCCGTTGAACTCCACGAAGCGCTCAAAGCGTTCCAGCCAGTCCTCTGCGTCTTCAAATGTATCGCTAGGGAAAGGCTCTGGCATCGTTGGTGGATTCACAACGATGTGAGTTAGGGTGACCTGAGTTGTCATCTCGGTAGCATCTCCGTTGACAGCTCTAGACGCTCCTATAGAATCCAGCAAAAGAAAATGTTCGGGGGGCTCACCACTACAGGCGCAACTGCTGCGTTGGTGTACAGGATTCAGTTCGTTGGGTCCAAGTCATCGTGGGCCCGAGCTGTTTTCAATGACTCGAGAGGGGCTTGAAAACATATCTCGCACCTCTGCTAAAATTTTAACACACACTGGTTATACACATCGCGAGAAGAAACACGACGACGAATAGCAGACGCGGAAAAGCGCTGACCCCTTAACTATCAATATTTTCTTCGATCTGCGTCTTTCTTGTCCGTGTCTGCTATTAATCCTCGTGTTTCTTCTCGCGATTTGTATTACCAGTATGAATAACAAACTAGCCCAGTAAGCCACCTTAATAATGTAACAAACAGTTGAAATATTGTATTTAATCAGCTTACGTTGGGCGAACTTGTGCCGGACAAACATAAATGAGAGTCTGGCTCCAATGTACACTCAACTGTGTGTTACATTATTATAAAAATAATCTCGTAATCACGGTGTCGAACCGAAACAAATACCGGCTGGGTTTGGGTTAGATTTCAAGGTGCTCCGATTTCGTTCCAGTCCAGTTCCGGTTCGGAGAAATACAAGTTTATGACGGTTCGCGAACCAAGTGACAACACATTACCAGTTCGCAAACCGCTTCGGCGCAGTTCATTTATCCCGCCCCATGGCGATATGCTCTGCAGTACTACTGACTTTTCCGCATGGCGCACGCGCAAGTTTCTTCCAGAGGAGGCAGAAATTTACGAATGAATTTGTAGGTGGAAGGTTACGGCTGCTGGTGAGCCGTGCCGTCGTTCCCTACTCAAAGTACAGTGTACTAGAAGACCAAAGCGCCCCGCGTTGTGGCGTCGGCGGGCGCTACAAATTACACATATACAGAGGAATTTTCACGTACATATGAAATGCAGAAGTCACTAGTGAGAATCCTTGCGTCAGCGTAAGGTAAGCGTTGCTTCCACACTCATTACTTTGACAGCAGCAGAGTGAGCTAGTACACTGTACTCAAAGGGCGAAGGCGGCTAGTGCAACGGCGGCTGCGACGACCAGCGTGGCTGGCTTTCAGAACGACACTGCGCGTGCCGAGCTAGCGTCCTGAGCACGCGCTGCGCTTCTTTATTTTTCTCTTTCTTTACAGCCGGCACCAAGGCGCCGGCTGAGAGCGCCGACCAAAGCGCCCCGCGTTGTGGCGTCGGCGGGCGCTACAAATTACACATATACGGAGGAATTTTCACGTACATATGAAATGCAGAAGTCACTAGTGAGAATCCTTGCGTCAGCGTAAGGTAAGCGTTGCTTCCACACTCATTACTTTGACAGCAGCAGAGTGAGATAATTTTCATTTTGATTCAGGATGTTACTACAGAAATGGTGGTGAGCGAACTGTGGCATGCGATCAATGTTGTCTAAGACAGCGGGAATTTACATTGTGGTACATAAAGTACAGAGGTCAACACACATCTCTAGAACACGCGCACCACGTTCGCACGACTGCACTCGCGAATCTGATGATTCGCGAGTGGCACAAAATCGGCTGTATGTGAGCTTGCGTGGCTACATTAACAGTTTCCATCGATTTCTCTCGACCGGGTGGTCGGCTTAAGCTTTGGTGGCTGCTTTGGGCCTCGGGAGTGGGTTCTAGACAAGTGTGTTGGCCTCTGTATAACTTCAATCGTCTAGCCTGTAGCATAGAATGAAGTCAGCATTTGATAATTGCCTCAGTTTGTTGCATTTTAGAAGCAGCTGAGGACATTGCCGCTTCTGAACGATGAACATGGACAATTTGTGCTGAAGCATGCATCGATATTTCTTGCGCATCTGCTCCTGGCGTGTAGTCTTTTGCTCGCTAACGGCAGACAAGGAAGTCAAAAGCCCCAACATTGGGCCTCGCGAATGATTTCTACGACTCAAAGAGCGTCTTGGCAAAGCACAAAACGTGCTTTGAACCATGGCGCGAACAAAAGCAGATTTTGCCTTCCGTTTACAGCCGCGGTTACCGCTGACTGAGAAGGTGATGGCATTCATTAGCGGTTGCTGTGTTATGGTTAATGAGTCATGCAGCTGAGCTCATTGATATCCATCCTGGAAAATATCCTTTACGCTCTGCGCGTTTATCGAGTTTATATAGGTTCATTAACACGGCCGAGTTCGAAACAGCACAAAAATGTTGATTCCGCGGAGCCCCTGAAAGAAATTTTCGGCCGCGGAACGCATTTGGCATGGGTGACTTCAGAAGGGCAAACGTCTTTGCCGAGGTAGCCGTAGTTACCAGCACATACCGATCGTCTATCCCCATGTTCTCACACAACGTAACACGAGTCGTAACAATCAGCAAGTAAAGGTGCGCCGATTGGAGTAGTTATTCGAACAATCGTGCAAGGAATTGAGCACCCGTCGTCGATCTATATGCTTGAACCGTTTCGTGTCACACCGTTACTTGTTATTTTTTTTCGGTTCAGGTTCATTTCGTGCTCAGGCACGTTACAGAATGACGGTTCGGGTTCAGCTCTGATCAATATTTCGGTTCGGGTTCGGGTTTGGCCTGACACCTTCATTGTAACACATTGTTGAGTTGAGGCCATTTTACTTCAACGTAAATAAGAAGCGACGAATTTGCACAACTTTCGTTTGTAATCGCTCTCTCTCATTAGCCGGCTGCTTTCGCTAATATGTCCAACGTGAGGATTGGCTGAAAAGCCAAGAACGCGTAAAAAGCTTTTTCTGAGTGCCTGCCATGATTCTCACGCGAAGCAGGGCCATAATTCACAAAGCTTTTCTTGCGTACGTGCTCTGCGCCATTGAATGGCCGCGTTCTCTGATAAAATGTGCAGCATGAAGATTGGCTGCAATTTTCTTCTACCAACAATTCTAGCGTAAGTTTTGTAAATACTGTCTCAGATTACTATAATATGAATGTACGCATAGAAAGGACTGTCTCTGCCCTTCATTTCTGATCTTAGTTTAATTGACGTCAGAATATGCCATGCGAGAATGTTCATTCTATTTTCGTTGGCGCATTCACTGTTTTTACCGTTTTCTTCCATCTTGACGGACTAAGGGGTTTCTTTCACAGAAACTTGTATGGGTTTCCTCTGTGGCTTAGTGCTACATTGGGGTGGATGAAAATTTTCCCTTTCAAGCCTGAAGGACTACGCGGTGACGAAATGAGAAATAAATTTAAACAGTCTTTTAAATACGATTCTAAGAGATGTACTTGGACGTCCTCTTAGTTTTAATTCCTGCATACTATCTGCATTTGTACTCTGTGCCTTCTAAAAACTATAACGAATGTCGAAGGCACCGATTTTCCGTCTGCATTGGCACGTTGTAATTGTGGAACTACGCCAGCGCGTTCTTTAAACTTTAAATGAATGGAAGTAGAATGGAATGGATAGGGGTGGATGGAAGCACGCAAGTTTACGCTTAAGAAACCTTCATTACCTTAAGATATATGGTCACTCGAGAATGACTCTGGAAGTCGTTTCATCTACAAGACAAACAAAACTGTGAGGTGACGTGTGAAGAAAATGGGGCCAATTATCGTCACTGAGATCTCGGCAGTATCGCGAGTTTCTCGAGGTGGCTTGATCGAACGCTGTGGGTGGCGGAGCGAGACCTGGAAGCGGAGGCGATAAAAGCGCACTTGCTCCGTCGCTGAGAGGTGCCAATTACTTCGGGGAACGCCCTTAGGAGCCGCTGAAACGCGATGCCAGCGGTGATGCTTCTTGGGAAGGAAAGATTAAACAGAGGAGCGAGACACCTCGCAGCAATGAGAAGCCGCAGGAAGTCTGTCATTAGGCGGCGGTGCGGCGCCTGTACGGCTTTTCAGTGCACTGCTGCCGTGCGCTGACTCAGATACGCCACTCCGCGCGTTATAGCGAGAAGCAGTTTGCCGAAACCTAATACTGGGCACCTAGGCTGAGAGCAGTGCGGAATTTGATTTTTTTTTAGAGAACGAAGCGGATAGAGAGGGAGGACGCGATTAATGGCTCAAACCAAAGGCCCATACCGAAGACCCCAGCTGATCAAACAGTCAGACATTCTCATAGCAACGTGCTGTGAACAGCTGCCGCAATCCGAT
The DNA here is from genome assembly GCF_013339745.2 of Dermacentor silvarum. Lineage (NCBI taxonomy): Eukaryota > Metazoa > Arthropoda > Arachnida > Ixodida > Ixodidae > Dermacentor > Dermacentor silvarum. The sequence continues at coordinate 14,810,327 of NC_051156.1, read as the reverse complement.
TCTATCCGCACAACGCCAACCTGCGCCAGAAATTTTTGTTAACGAGTTCAAGCACAGGAATCACTGGGTCGCAACAGCGTGCGAAATGCAACTTAAGGACACAAACCAAGTGCTTGACGCCTCTCTATGAAGGCAAATGTTTTAGTGTTTGGTTGTTTTGTCCACAAGGTTTATCAAAGGTGCTCGGACAGCAAGCATAAACTCGATAAGCATTGCTTGCCCACTTGCCGGAGGCCTTTGAAATCTGTGTGAGTGCAAACTCCTCAAGGTCATGGCTACACACTGAGAAATGCGATGTAGGAGACGGTAAATCCAACAACTTACCATTTCCGTTTACGGAGGCATGTTTCATGCGATCGTTCTGAGGTTTCATTTAAAGCTATGTCACCACTTCTTTATAAGGATTATCTTTTTGTTTTCGTTCTTTTTATTTTAAACATCTGTCGATATTTTGAAAATATAATGTCATGTAACCTACCCCAGGCAACAGACATGTGTTGCGAGAAAAGGTGCGTTTTCACGTCGGTCATAAGCATTCAGGCATGATGACGACTCTACGACAACGACGCAGTGATGACCTGGTGGAGAAAGGACTGACGTCTATGGACTGACGACGGCAGCATGACGACAATGAGTCTGAAATGTCGATGGCTTAATGACGAGGACATGAGGACAATGGCATGACGGTAGCACGAAGACGGCGATCGCGGGACGACGACGGCATTGCGACAATGGATAAGGAAGCTGGAACGACGATGATGCAATGAGAACGACGTCATCACAACCGCGAGCCTAGTGGCCCAGTCTAGGGGGTCCACTGGGTCGGCATGAAAGGCGTGATGACAGTAGCACGATGAGAGTCAGGTGACGAAGCTAGAATGACAATGATTGAATGACCACAACGGAATCACAGTGACACTATGACAAGGAATGCATGACGGCGTGACGGCGTGATGAGAGCGGGATGATGAAGCTAGAATGACGACGATACAACGACTACAAAAGCATCACAACTACGAGCACATACCTGATGGTTCAAGCTGGAAAACAGTTTGGGCCACTTGGTCGACGCTATTAAGAGAATGGATGGATGGATGGATGGATGGATGGATGGATGGATGGATGGATGGATGGATGGATGGATGGATGGATGGATTGACGGACGGACGGACGGACGGACGGACAAGGAATGCATGACGGCGTGACGGCGTGATGAGAGCGGGATGATGAAGCTAGAATGACGACGATACAACGACTACAAAAGCATCACAACTACGAGCACATACCTGATGGTTCAAGCTGGAAAACAGTTTGGGCCACTTGGTCGACGCTATTAAGAGAATGGATGGATGGATGGATGGATGGATGGATGGATGGATGGATGGATGGATGGATGGATGGATGGATGGATGGATGGATGGATGGATGGATGGACGGACGGACGGACGGACGGACGGACGGACGGACGGACGGACGGACGGACGGACAAGGACAAGGACAAGGACAAGGAATGCATGACGGCGTGACGGCGTGATGAGAGCGGGATGATGAAGCTAGAATGACGACGATACAACGACCACAAAAGCATCACAACTACGAGCACATACCTGATGGTTCAAGCTGGAAAACAGTTTGGGCCACTTGGTCGACGCTATTAAGGGAATGGATGGATGGATGGATGGATGGATGGATGGATCGATGGATCGATGGATGGATGGATGGATGGATGGATGGATGGATGGATGGATGGATGGATGGATGGATGGATATGGATGGATAGACGGACGGACGGACGGACGGGCTCAGAATGCTTGAAGTAGGCGAAGAATGCTAATCGCATTGTTAAATTTAACAGGCGTGAGACGGTGTCAAATGCGTCCGCGAAGTCTAGAAAAATGCACTCCTTACTGAGGGCCTATCTAAAGCGGAGGACAAATCATTAATGAAGGTAAGTAATTGAGTCTCTAAAAAAATGTGTACGAGAACCATTTATTGTGATCAGATGTGAAAAAGCGTTTCAACCCCCTCACCTCAAAAAAAAAAAAGATCTACGTAATCTGCGTTGCAGTAGATTATATGCTCAAGTAAATTGCATGAATTGCACTTAAAGGACTGCTGAACCACTCCTCGGGTTTCATGCAAAATCTTAGTCCGCGGATAGCATACGCTGCTGTGAACATCTCAGCCAAGTACAAATATTCATTTCTTGTTCGCACTATAGCTGAGTGGAATAACCTTGGTCCGGATGCTTTCAATGGCGTTAATGGCTTGACTTTCTTTGTACGAAAGTTGGAGTTGTATTTTTCATGAGTTGTGTTATTGTTTCTTCTTGTGATGTGTATTTTCATCAATGGCAGATTTTGCTGTATTGTATATGCATATCCCACTCTGTAATAGCCCGTATGGGCGCACAGTATTTTAAATAAATAAAATAAATAAGTTTTGCAGTCGTGAGCGGCGCGTGGAGCTCGCAAGCGGAGCGCGAAATCAACTTCATCTCAAGCGCTCTCCTTTCGACAGAAGCCTGCTCCTCGCTCTTTTATGGACGCTTCATTTCGTAATATAGCAGATTCCCATACGTGGCTGCTCTTGGCCAATAGCTGACGTCAATCAAGAAGGGTGTTTATATCAGTGCGCTTCTTCCTACTGTTACTGGGTATATTTATTGACCAAGTTCTATCGATGACCCTAGGACAGCCGGACGACTACAAAATAAAATCCAGCGTCGCATGGATAGACTGGCATCTTGACGTTGGACAATGTTTTTCCAGTCACTAGACCCCCGGAAGCCAATTTCCCATATCTGGAGAACCGTGCATGGTCTGCGTTCCCTTTCTGAGCGACGCTTCCCATTCAAAGCGCTGGCCCTCTTCCAGAGGTGGCTGGATCTTGGTGTTGCTGAAGACTTTTGTGCAAGGATCGCTGGCCAAGCAACCGGTCCAGGCTCTCCAGCCCCCAATGACATCCCTGCTTCGTGTGACTGCCGCATTCATCTTCCTTTCTCAATCGGAGGAACTTCAGGCGGCTCTTTCTCTACGCAGGCGTTCTTCATCCCCGACACGAGACGAAATATCATACCGTGCCTTGTGCAACCTCATGTGAATGCGCCCGGAGAAAACAGTTACATCTCTACTACATAGCCTCGCAAGATGGCGTGGTTCCCGAAGAATGGAAGACAAGCCGCTTTGTCCCTCTCCTGAAGCACGGTGAACTGACCTCATATCGCCCAATAACGCTGGCCAGCTGCGTGGGAAAGATAATGGAAAAAAATGATCCTGGCCCGCTTGGAGTGGTAGCTGAAACACTACAACATGTTCGCTAATTACATGGCTGATTTTCGTCCAAAGGGCTCATCAATAGACAGTATTGTTGATCTCGTTACGTATGTCCCTCATGAAAAGTCATGTAAAGGTTGATCTGCAGCTTTGTTCTTAGATGTCAAGGGGGCATACGAATACGTATCTCGCGATGCTATTCTCGATGCTCTTGAGATGCTTGGCCTTGGGGATCCAGTTTTTCAATGCATTTCCAATGATCTATTTATGAGATCGTTCTTTGTGTGTACCGGAGATGGCCAAACCACACGACACTATAAATACTGAGGCGTTCCTCAAGGCGGAGTACTAAGCCCCACCATATTCAACCTCACACTCATTGGTCTCGTTAAACATCTGCCAGCAGTGATGAATGCCAGAAGACGGGGCCAGTGGCCTTCCAGAACAAGACTGGGTTATCAACCGACAATTTTTAGAGCTAATATTGTCACCCAGCTATTACAGCTAGAATAGTTCACCAGCAACAGATAGGCAAAAAAACACGTCAGCCTTTAATAATGGCTGGACCTCGGAGAGCGCGCGCGCAACCACGAACTTCGTCGTTCTCGCCTCAAGGGGCCAGTGTCACCACGTGCCAACTTATTTCGCGTCATTGCTCCCCTCTCAAAAGCGACCGACCCGGTCGCTTCAAGGGCATGGGGCGAGCAATATGGGCAAGAGTGCCAACATGGAAAGAAAAAAAAAACATACAGGAATGTGCACAGTGCTGAAGCGGTTTGTGAGGGTTGCTTATCCCTCGCGTGCGTAGTACGGCTTCATCCGTACTACGTGGACGACGTCAGCACGGGGACGGCGTCGGTTCGAACTAGGATCAGAGCTTTGAGGCACCACCTCATAGTTCACATCACTGAGGCGGCGTACAACTTCGTAGGGGCCGAAATAGCGGCGCAACAATTTCTCCGAGAGCCCACGGTGTCGGGTAGGTGTCCACACCCACACGCGGTCGCCTGGTGAGTACTGGACGTTCCGTCGGGTCCGGTTGTAACGGCAGGCGTCGGTATTCTGCTGGGTGCGGATGCGATTCCGAGCAAGCTGGCGAGCTTCCTCCGCTTTCTCGACGAACTCCTCAGTGGTGTCATTACTTGTGGCTCCGTGGTCTACCGGGAGCATGGCGTCTAAGGGGGTTGTAACGCGACGTCCGTAAACGAGCTCGAATGGTGTAAACTCGGTGGTTTCCTGCACAGCGGTATTGTAAGCAAACGTCACGTATGGCAAAATTTCATCCCATGTCTTGTGTTCCACATCAATGTACATGGATAGCATGTCGGCCAATGTTCTGTTCAGGCGCTCTGTTAAGCCGTTAGTCTGGGGATGATAGGCTGTGGTCCTTCGGTGGTCAGTATGCGTCAGCGTGACGACTTGTTGCAACAACTCCGCTGTAAACGCTGCACCGCGATCAGTAATGAGCACAGCGGGTGCACCGTGACGAAGCACGATGTTGTGGACGAAGAAGCTGGCGACTTCAGCAGCAGTTCCCCGCGGCACAGCTTTTGTCTCCGCATAGCGAGTTAAATAATCGGTTGCCACGATTATCCACTTGTTTTGCAAGGAAGACGTGGGGAACGGACCAAGAAGGTCCATTCCCACTTGCTGGAACGGCGCCGGAGGCGGATCCAAAGGCTGAAGGAGGCCGGCAGGCTTGACGGGTGGGACTTTACGCCTCTGACAGTCACGGCACGTTCGCACATAGCGCTGAACCGACGAAAATAGGTGTGGCCAACAAGTATTTCCGCCGTATGCGCGCTAATGTCCTCGCGAAGCCTAAGTGGCCGGCACAGGGATCGTCGTGACACGCCTGTAAAACTTCCTCGCGCAGCGCAGTCGGAACGACGAGAAGGAACGTTTCTTGGCTGTTCTCGAAATTTTTCTTGTACAGGACATCGTTCCGCAGGCAGTACGATGTCAATCCTCGTGAAAGTGGGCATGGGACAACAACGTCAGCTCCCTCGAGATATCGGATGACTGGAAGCAGTTCAGAGTCTGCACGTTGGTAGTCAGCCATGCGCACCACGTCGACGACACCAAGAAACGGCAAATCTAGCTCCCAGTCGGAGGATGTCGAGGGAATAGGAGAACGTGACAAGCAGTCAGCGTCGCTATGCTTACGGCCCGATCTGTAGACAACAGTCATGTCGTATTCCTGGAGGCGGAGGCTCCAACGGGCGAGGCGACCTGACGGGTCTCGTAGATTGGCAAGCCAGCTGAGCGAATGGTGGTCACTGATCGCTCGAAATGGCCGGCCGTATAAGTAAGGTCGGAACTTGCTGATGGCCCACACGACTGCTAAACATTCTTTTTCGGTGGTCGAATAATTAGCTTCTGCTTTTGTGAGACTACGGCTCGCGTACGCAATTACACGTTCTGCGCCGTCTTGCCATTGAACCAGAATAGGCCCGAGTCCTACGTTGCTTGCGTCTGTGTGAATTTCAGTTGGCGCGGTGTCATCAAAATGCGCCAGCACTGGAGCGGATTGAAGGCGTTTGCGCAATTCGGTGAAGGCCAGCTCTTGGTCTTCCGTCCACGCAAAGGGCACATCTTGTCGCGTCAGTCTCGTGAGAGGTTCAGCAATCCTCGAGAAGCCTTCAACGAAACGGCGGTAGTAAGCGCAGAGGCCCAGGAACCGCTGAACAGCCTTCTTGTCTTTAGGGTGAGGAAACTCGGCAACGGCAGCGAGCTTTTCTGGGTCTGGTCGTACTCCTTGGGAGCTGACCACGTGGCCTAAAAACTTGAGTTCCCGGAAGCCAAAGTAACATTTTTCAGGCTTGATGGTGAGGTTTGCCTTGCGTATTGCGGTAAGGACACTTCGTAGTCGGGTGAGATGTTCATCGAACGTGCTGGAAAACACAACAACGTCGTCAAGGTACACTAGACACGTCTGCCACTTTAGTCCGACGAGTACAGTGTCCATCATTCGTTGAAACGTAGCAGGAGCGGAACAGAGACCGAAAGGCAGGACTTTAAATTCGTATAGCCCGTCGGGAGTCACGAAGGCGGTTTTTTCACGGTCACGCTCGTCCACTTCGATTTGCCAGTACCCTGACTTTAGGTCTAACGAAGTAAAGAACTCAGCATGGACGCAGACGGTCCAAAGCGTCATCGATCCGTGGCAGGGGGTAAACGTCGCGTTTGGTGACTCGGTTAAGCCGTCTGTAGTCAACGCAGAAGCGGAGCGTGTTGTCTTTCTTTTTTACTAGCACGACAGGGGACGCCCACGGACTTGTCGACGGCTGGATGACGTCATCATTGAGCATTTCTTCAACTTGACGCTTAATCGCCTCCCGCTCCATAGGTGACACGCGGTACGGGTGCTGACGAACAGGCCGCGCCGACTCCTCTGTAACTATCCGGTGTTGCGTAATGGAGGTGCGCTGGACTTTAGATTCTGTGGAAAAACAGCCAGAGAATTCTGTCACTAGGCCCAGTAGCTGATTCTTCTGTACATCTGCTAAGTCAGCATTAATGTGGACGCGGGTACTCAGGCTGGCGTGAGTTGTTACATCCGGTGAAGTCACTTGTAACGTGCCGACGTCGGAGAAGTCAGCAATGCCGTTCAGAAAGGCCACAGCTGTACCTTGAGGGACGTGCTGATACTCATGGCTGAAATTTGTCAGCAAAACTTGCGGGCCTTGTTCTGTATTCGAACAAGGCCCCGGGCGATGCAGATGTGTCTTTCGAGCAACAGCGGGATATTTGCCTCGGCAATACCCTCATAGTCGTCGAATGCGTCGCAGGTTACGAGGGTCAATACGCTGCTCCTTGGCGGCACCGTGATGTTCTCGTCGACAATCCTCAAGGCGTTGACATACGTGTCGTCAGTGCTGCTCCCTGCTAAGGCCTGCGCCGTTGAAAACGTTACCAGCGACTTTTTAGGTTTATCACGGCTCCATTAGCCTGCAGAAAGTCCATTCCCAGAATTAGGTCCCTCGAACAGCTTGGGAGGATAACGAAATCTCCGAGGTACGTAAACCCACGAATGCTCACTCGCGCTGTGCATCTTCCTACCGGGGTTAGCAGATGGCCGCCTGCAGTGCGAATCTGCGACCCAGTCCACTCGGTAGAAACTTTCTTCAGCTTGCAGGCAAGGTCCATGCTCATAACTGAGGTGTCCGCTCCAGTGTCGATTAATGCTGTTATGTCTTCGTCGTCTACGGTGACAGGAATGTTCGACGTTATTACCTCTCGTACGGTGTTTGACTGCGTCTGTAGGTCTGCGTCGTTCTGTTTTCGTCGTTGTCGTCGTAGTGGAGGATCTTGCGCACAGTCGACGTCAGCGGCCTCACCTCCGGAGGTCGCTGAACTCAGTTTTCCCGAGCCGCCGGGCTTGGCGAGCGGCGTCTGAGAGCGCCGCGAGAGAAGGCTTGGCTTGGTGATGGTGACCTGTAACGAGCAGGAGACGACGAACGGGGCTCGTGCCATCGTTGATCACCATTGCGACGATTCGCGACGAAACTCTCTATTTCCGGCGGCCGCTCACCAGGTCGTGGACGAGGTGCATTTGGTGCGAATCCTCGGAGCCCCACATGACGATAAGGACACATTCTGTAGATGTGCCCGGCTTCGCCACAATGGTAACAAAGGGGCTTGTAGTCTGCGGTGCGCCAGACGTCGCTCTTCCTAGTTCTTGCTTCTGCGATGTGCGGTGTGCTGCGAGGCCTGAAGCTAACGTCCAATTGCTGAGCGGGGTGTACCATGCTATACGCGCTTGAGGGTGGTGGACGACGTACTGCTTCTGCGTAACTCATTTCAGGACGCGGTCTCTGCTGTGGTGCCTCGTACTGTTCAGGAACATGGACGGCCTGTCGGACCTCGGCGCGCACCATATCCGCAATGGAAAGTTGTCCCACAGAGGCAGCGGTCGTCTGCATCTTCTGCAGTTCCTCCTTGATGACAGCCCTGATGAGTTCTCGCAAGGCGCCGACGTCGTTGCCGAGGGTAACGGCAGAGAGCTCCCTTGAAATCACGGCGTCGCGGTTGTATTGCCTGGCCCGCTGTTGAAGGGCCTTTTCCATGGTGGTGGCTTCGTCGTGGAACTCTGCCACTGTCGTCGGCGGATTTCGAATGAGGCCAGCAAAGATTTCCTCTTTGACGCCGCGCATTAGGTGGCGCACCTTCTTTGCTTCAGTCATAGAGGGGTCCGCACGTCGGAAGAGCCGATTCATGTCTTCTACGTACGCCGTCACTCGCTCATTCGGGCCTTGAATTCTCGACTCCAGTGCTAACTCCGCCCTCTCCTTCCGGTCCGCCCTGGCGAAGGCATTGATGAACTGCCGACGAAATTCTTCCCATGACGTCAGTGTCGCCTCGTGGTTCTCAAACCATATTTTAGCGGAAGCTTCAAGAGCGAAGTACACGTAGCGAAGCTTACGCTCATGGGTCCAGTCGTTGACGTTGGCGACCCGGTCAAAATGGTCAAGCCAGTCGTCGGCGTCCTCTGAAGCACTCCCGTGGAAATGATTCGGCGTCCGGATCTGATTGACGACCACGTGCGATGCTGCAGTAGCGGCAGGAGGTGGTTGGTTCGTCATTCTACTTCGTTCGGGTAGCAGACCGTGCTGTGGCTGGAGTCCCTGGAGACGCCGGCTGGTACGTACGTGCACAGGGGTAAGCTCGTCCGAACTACTCGCCGGGCTTAGGTCTGGGGTACGCTCCGGAGATCTTAACATCGACCGTACCCAGCACCTCCACCAGAAATGTCACCCAGCTATTACAGCTAGAATAGTTCACCAGCAACAGATAGGCAAAAAAACACGTCAGCCTTTAATAATGGCTGGACCTCGGAGAGCGCGCGCGCAACCACGAACTTCGTCGTTCTCGCCTCAAGGGGCCAGTGTCACCACGTGCCAACTTATTTCGCGTCAATATTATTTTATCTCTCTTCCACCATTATCACCTGTAATGATAGCTGCTTTATCCGAAAAGAAGTAGTGGGCATCGGATCTTGCCTAGCGCCACTTTTAAGTGATATATTCTCATCCAGTATTGACAAGTGCATGCAAGCGTCCCTTTACAACGCTAGCGTGCAGAAATATTTAGAGACGTAGACGTTTACCTCGTGGTAATGAACGCGACTGATGCTCAGGATAGAGGTAATGGCGTGTGCAGCATCCTTGATATTTTTGCTAGCAACGCCTCTCAATTAATTTCACGCACAAAGTTCCGCCGGATGGTGACATCCAGTTTATTGATGTGTGCCTTATTTCTCACGGAGCGCGCGTGTGCTGGCAGTACACACGGTCGAAAAAACAAATTCTTAATTATCAATCGGCCCATTCCAAGCTCGTAAAAAGGGCTATAGCAAAAAACTGCATCCGCTCTGCTCTAGCCAAGTCCTGTGAACATCAAGTTGGTGATAGCGTCAAGGCCCAGCTAAGGCGTCTGGAGAAGGCTGGGTTCCATAAAGAAATCGTGGCCTCGGTAGTAGAGAGCCAGATTCGCTAGGTATAATTTGGTGGGAGGTGCAGGCTGGAGAAAAACACACGCCCGCCACAGCGACTGTCGTAGTGTCCTACGGGCACCAGGTTTCACACCGCCTAAAGAAGGTTGGCGGCAGGTGCGGGGTACGTGTTGTGTTTTCAGCCCCGGAAAAGCTGGGGCGAATGTGTCGCCTAGTGAACGAATCCAAGAAGAAGCCAGCCTGCAAAATAAAGCTCTACAACGCCCTCGTTGAATGTGAGGTTGGTGTTGTGTATAGCATTCCCCTCGCCTGTGGGAAATGTTATATTGGCCAAACCGGGCGCTGTCTTAATGGACGCTTGCCAGAGCATCGCAGGAATGCTACTTCACTAAGTGGCGCTAGTCACTTAGCCGACCACAGTCCCCGTTGCTTGCATAATCTGACATGCAAGGCGTTTTTCGAACAAACACAGCTGTTGCGCAAATTTAGCACTCAGAAAAACCGGGAAATCTTTGACGCTCTTTGTGTATCTAATAAAAAAAGATTACTGCGCCAGTGCTTCTTCTGTTGCGCTCGGGACAAAAGACCTTGATTATCTCAGGGCAAACGTGCGTGTCGTGTCAGCTAGGTAGGGTGGGAGATGTGCAAGATTGTACGTGAGTGATGTGAAACTGTTGCATTCATTTGGTTTTCGCCGTCTTTGACGATCCCCCCCACCGTCCTGTGTACATAAAATAAGCCCAGTTTTCCCTGAATACAATTCAGTTGAAGTCCGGCGTTCGTGTTTTCTTACTCTTCTCGTCCGTGTTTATTTGTGCGCTGAAACGATGTTTCATAAAGGGGCGTCCTGCATACCAAGCACCAAACGAGTAGTGTGCTTGAAGGCACTTTGTAGCAACAGGATGATTGCAGAAGCAGCCGTAAGTGAATGTCATATATCGCATTCCAATAAGAAACTTCGAAGCAAAGAGGTTTGCTATATGAGTGATGGACTAACCTTATACCTGAGCTCATTAAGAAGATTCCCAATACAAAATGTCTATAGGCATGAATGATGGCGACAACATGCTTCACAATAAAAGCTGAGTTCATTTGGTGACTCATGTGTTAAAGCTTCACCTGCATTGCCAAATGAATGAAGGAATGAATGTTATTGAAATGAACGTATATTTGGCATAATGGTTTCGAAAGATTATACTGCGAAACGGGTTGATTTTTTAGAGTTATAAATTAACTTTTCTGCGCCTAGCACCATTTTGTTTGCTCTATACTCTATATTGTTGTAAGCCAAGGAAGCTTTTATTAACAACGGCCCTCATTTCTGTAAGTAGGTAACCTTGTAACTACGACGCTTCCGTTGTAGGATACAGCAAAACAGAGTAAGAAAAAATAAAACCTTAACCTTGCACACTGCTACGCAATGCTGGAAACAGCGAAGCTGGGCGATCGTAGCCCAGCATTTTCGAGAAGTGCGTGCGAACTTTTCATCTTGTTACTCATGGTGATGATAATTTCTTTACGCGCATCTCGGACTTACGGCCGTCACTGCGCGTTGCATAGCGCAGCTTGAGACACCGACACCGCGTGTCAATGCCAACGCCGCATTCCAATGCCGACACCGCGTTCCAATGCCAACACCGCGTTCCAGGAGACCCACTCCGTGAATGCGTCTTTCTCTCTCTCTCGCTCTCATAGCGCGCAAAACCGCTTCACCTCGCAGAGCACGAGGGTACGAACGCGCCAGCTGTGGACGAGGACGATGTCGGTCGAACGCAATCGTATGGTTGGCATAAATGCATGTTCTGCAAGCGTGGGTGTATAGTCTAGTGGTTACGACGCTCGCTTTTGGGCCGGGGGTACGCAGGTTCGAATATCGCCTCGGCAAGAAAGTTACTTTTCGTTCTTGGTAGTTTCTTGATACGCACCACAAATTACGGCTGACTTACACAGCTTCGTTGTTACGAAGAAAAACAATACAGAAACTGAGGAGTTAGAAACTGAAGGATACCGCTAAAATAGGGAGCGATAAAAGTACAAGGAAGCAACATATATGAGAAAACCTAATGTTCGGGCCATTATGAAATTATTCGGAGCCAAGCGGAAGGAGCAATGCGGTGTGGTTGAACGACATAGGTGTAAAGCACAGCGTTATGATCTGCGGTTAAGTGGGGTCCACGTGCGAGTGTGACCTTTGTGTTGCATGTTTTGCTTTCTGCATTTGTCGCAATTTATCTTGACGTATGTAATGTCTTAAGTATCTTGAGGTGAGTGAATTGTTTCCTATCTTCTTCAGCTATTGGAGCGCCTAGGATATTGCGAGACTGCAGTCGTGCTGCTGTTGTTCCTGTTCCAGCTCTTATCCAAGTTCTTTTGTAGAGAATTAGCGCACGTTTGTACATGCTTTTCAGAAGTTTAGTAACGCTATCTTCACTATCACTGGTGTATTTCTAAACCTTGACGCGAATACTTAGGCTATGATAATCGTGACCAACACAGGTAGAAATGTTATTTCGTACACCTTGTGTTCAACAATTCCTAAATGGTAGTCTGCGATGTTAAATATGAACAACATTGGAGACAACAACCATGGCGCAGTTTGTGGCCAAAATCAGCAAACACCGAGGTAGGCCAAGGAACAGACGTTAGCGACTGCGAATGCAACGCTCCCCGGTGCAGTGCGGTCAATTGGAGGAATGACGTCGGCGAATATAGAGGTGAAACGGTCTCGACGAGTACGACACGGCGAAGGACTAACGACTATTGGCGAACTAACGAGCTCGACGAGAAAGGCGCGAACCCTCCACTACCGACTGGAGCAGCGACCAGGCCTCTAACAGCTGCAGCAAACGCTCGTCTCGGGGGACAACTCGTCTGTTCGAATTGGTCCGGGTAATTGCTCTATTCGGTGAATGTTGAGCTAAATTGCGTTGCTTTGTTAGAAAAGATTCACAGTGACGAAGAAACGCGAGTGATTTTGTTGTGCGCGCTTAGATCATTTGGGCAAGAACGGTGTGGTGGTGTTTTCAAAGAAAACATGATGTGAGGACATAAGACAGTGACTTTCTACCCTTACCGTACGAGCTTTCCCAATTCAGCAAACACCATACTAAATGGTATTAGTTAATCTGTGTAATAAGAACAAATGTACATATTGTAGTGGGTTTCTCTAGACACGCGTTGTGTGTTGTGTTTTGGCAATATATCGTCAGATAGAAACGGGAAACAATCTTGAATCCCATATTCAAGTTGGTGTTACGGGATGGATGAGGCTATGTTGTTCTGCCTTTGCATTATTTTTCGCGGAAGCTGCATGGCATTCTCGCTTACAGATTTGGGAAAAACTTATAGCTTGCATTTGCAAAAGCAGTTGTGGTATTGGGTCTCGCACGGCGAGGCGGCCGGACGCGAGCCCTACGTGGTGAGGCCTAATCGCCGGGGCGTTGAGCGCCGCAGAAAAACGAGACGACTTCTTCGACTCACTTTATTCGGAGAGCGGGAAGGGATCAACGGATCAGCGCGAACGCTGATTACAACATTAGGCGCGGTGGGGCGCCAGTCGTCAGGTCCAATTCAAATCGGAAACAAGGCAGAATACAACACCAGTCGTGAGAGAACTTCACCACATTGTTTATGTGTGTATAGCTTTCGAGCATATCTTCGCTTGAAGTCATTGAAGAGACACGTTTACCTGATTGGTGGGCAAAACAAAGACAACAAGCGCTCTGTTAATTACGCCGTGCAATTTCGCGACCTGTTATTTTAGCCCAAAGAAAGTGATAATTAAAATAAAAAAAAACATTTTGCCTACAAATGTGTGATAACTTTTATAAACGAAGTCCCAGGTTTGCGAAAACTTTTCGCTTTGACATAAATGACAGCTCAGTTAAACATCAACATGTTATTTTTCGCTGGTTTAACTTCAAAGCAAAACATTTACGCTGTAATGCCAAAGCGAACCCTATATCCGTAAAACAGGCCTTGCTCGTTTCCATGTATCCATGGGCATGCACTGTTGATATATGTATTCCCCACGCCGAGAGATCGCGCGTTCCTAATGGTAGTATTTCAAGATTCACTTTACACGAAAGTTGTATACGCTGGGCTAGTTTTTCGTCCAACGTGACGAAAATGGAGATGGCGGTACAGGAAATATTTGAACAGGGCAGATGCGTAGCGCAGTTTTCACGTCCTTTCTCATCGTGTCTGCTGTCTGCCATGTCGTACTCAATGTGCAGCGGTTGTCTTATGTTGATTCAGCACATTAATAGGGCACGCAGACCAAAACAATGTACCAAAAAAAGCGGCAACACGCACACAACGCTAAAAACCCGGCAAAATACCTGTATGAATGAGGGTGCTCTCTGTCTAAGCATGTGGAGCTCTCTGAAAAAAAAATTAAAAAAATTACAGGAAATAATGCGGGTCAATAGATGAAATAAGTGAAAGCAAATTGTTGTTCTAAAGACGCGATGGTAGCCCAACCAGTCAAGATTATATTTTAAATACACATAGCGTACATGTTCTTCCTATCATTTGTATGCATCAACACAATTTTGTTTTATTGGGCTTACACCCGCAACCGCTATGACCAGCGGAAGTCCTGAGAAGCTAGGCATGTCCTCTTAACGTACTTAAAGCACTAAGTGTGCAGGTAGCTGCAGAATCTAAAAAAAGAATGAGCATCTTTGTGTCAAAAACTGTGGTTTCCTTAGAGGATGAAATTGTGGAAACGAGGAAACCCGCAAGCGATGAACGCTCGCCCTTGTCACGTCTCTCTTGCCATGGTTCGTTCTTGACACTCACCTCGTAACGCTGGTAAATTAACATGGGAAGAAATTATTGTAGCTCCAACGCTATCTTCTCAGCATCTTTGCATCTTGAGAAAAAGTAATAACCTCTACTGTTATTACTGCATACCAGCAACAGGGGCGGTGATAGCACCACTGAATTTCAGTACATCGCAGCGCAGCCATGGCAACCTGGGGCGGAATTCCCTAACCGAATTTACGAACAAATTTTAGCGTAAGAAAAATCATACGAAGAAAGCGTATTAACAAAGCTAAAACTGTTCGGAAGATCAGCAAGCTTGCGATGCCCGCCGCTGCAAAGACGAGCGCTGTAGTCGAAACAATGCACCTATATGTAAAGGTAGCACAGATGCGAACATCAGTACTTCCACCAATAATAAGCGTGAGTCGATTCACAAAACCTAAACAGCCGTCGCAGATGACGACTTAAGAAGAAATTTCTACGATAGGGTTGTAGCTGTCTTACGAACATCATTATGTCTAGAGCTGCGCCGCTCGAGCGGACGCAGGTAAGCGTTGGAACGCGCTGTTGCGGCTGATTGGCCGGAGGCCACAACTGATAGCCGAGGATGGCGCGGGCTTATATCTTTGTGGCGTACTCTGGTTTGTCATCTCAAAGTGCATTGAGCTGTTTCAGTGCATAATTGCATTGAGCGTGCGCCGCTGTGGAAGGCACTAACATTAATGCTGTGCGGAGAACTTTTGCCGAATGTCTGATAGGCTGTGGTTCTGTATGCGCGCAGTAGCCTGAATTTTCATACTCGTCATGACACTCTATTGGGTGTTAGCAAACATAAGTACCATGTGCGTCCCTGACACCTGTCAAGTTTGGAGCCCAATTCTATCGTGTTTTCTTTTTCTAGTTTAAGCTTTCTCTTGCTCATAGGGCTGCAGATGATGATTTTTTCCAATGCCTTGAGGCTATAGTTTTTCATGAGAGATGAAATAATGAAAAAAAAAACGAATAAACATTTCTAGTTAGCAAAACTTGTTGCTGTTGCACAAGTCGCTGTTGTCTTCTGTTCTGTGCCTATTATGCTCATAGTTTTAATTCAGCATAAAGTTGAAGGGACGTAGTGTCTGTGCCCATGGTGTTGCTCATTATGTGGCCTAGAGTGTGAACCAACGTATGCGTACGACGGATGGCAATTCTGTATATGATATGACGCGGGACGTCAATACGATGAAATAAATAAAAAGAAATGGCCACCATTGTTGTGATGATGTTAAATAAAATGCAGCTCACGAACGAAAAGAAAAAGTGTCGCATGCGTCCAAACACACACACACACGCACGCACGCACGCACGCACGCACACGCGCACACGCGCACACGCGCACACGCACACACACACACACACACACACGCACACACGCGCGCACACACGCGCACACGCGCGCACACGCGCGCACACGCGCGCACACGCGCGCACACGCGCGCACACGCGCGCACACGCGCGCACACGCGCACACGCGCACACGCACACACGCACACACACACACACACACACACACACACACACACACACACACACACACACACACACACACAGAGAGAGAGAGAGAGAGAGAAAACACAAGGAATGGCAGTAGGCCTGAGGCGCGGCTTGTCCCTCGGCAACGATCGTGTACGGAGCTGGATCAAAGTGCTTTGCGCACACACGCACATGCTTGAATTCAAAGCTGAAATCGTCCCTTTCCGTGGTATGGCTCGCTTCTAATCTCACGAACATTCGGCGGCGACGCACAGTTCGATCACTTAATTCAGTGAGTTTGGGCAAAGCTACGACATTTCTATATTGTCACGAGCAATGGCAAAGACAGACGTTGTAGTGGGGCTGGGTCAGAGGCTCTCTCTTGTCGGACTGAAAACCTGCTGGAACCTGTGCGCTCTGTGCAGTCTTGACTAGGCAAGCGCTAGCCGTTCACGGTTAATTAAATACTCACCGTAACATCTTTTTGGTGGAGGTTGCGGGCTCTATTTCACCCGGCCCTGGATCTTCGGAGTGGACGCCACGTTTCTCCCGCCTCCATGGCCGAAGACAGTACGCAGTCATCGCAGCCCGCGCCTGCGGCGCCGCCGACCGTGGTCCTTTCGCAGCCCCTCGACCCCGGCACGTTTTGCGGCACGGACAACAAAGACGTCGACGATTGGCTCCTATTGTACGAGCGCGTCAGCAAGCACCACAGGTGGGATGAGACTCTAATGCTTGCCAACGTCATTTTCTACCTACGGGGCACGGCTCGGGTGTGGTTTAACACGCACGAAGAAGAACTTACAAGTTGGGACCTATGCAAGGAGAAGATGCGTGCATTGTTTGGCCGATCGGCCGCGCGCCAAATGACAGCCCGGCACGAGCTGGCGGCCAGAGCTCAGACGTCCACGGAGTCAACGTCGCATACATTCAAGACGTACTAGCCTTGTGCCGTGCCATTGACAAAGACATGCCCGAGACGGACATGGTTGGCCACGTGTTGAAAGGCATAGCTGACGATGACTTCAACATCCTCATGTGTAAGAACTGCACCACGGTTGACTCCATTATCACAGAATGCCGGCGGTTTGAACAAGCAAAAAGCAGGCGGATTACTCAGCGCTTTAACAGACTCTCGAATACAGCTGCGACCTCCTCGTGCGATGATCCCGTGACGCCCCCTCCGTTATCGCCGCCTAACAACTTGGTCAGGATTGTTCGCCAGGAGCTCGAAGCCATGGCTCCAGCCGCTTATCAGGCACCTGCTCACGACCATTTGGCGACAATATCTCTCATTCAGGCCGTCGTACGTCAGGAGGTTGCCAATATGGGCGTCGTATTTCCACAAGCCCCCAGTTACGCCCCTCCGCCCATATGTGCGCTTCCGGTCCTCCCACTGAACACCACACCGCCCCAATTGTTGCTGCTGCCGCTTCCACTCCCCGGTTCGCACCCCGCTACCACAACCCTTCTGAGTGGAGGACGCCTGACGCATTAGCGGTGTAAGCGCATATCGTAGGGATCGTACTGAAGGACTGAACGAAGTTCACATAAAGGCCGGGCTGCTTGCGTGGCACGGCTGACAACTCAATAATTATTGCATTTATGTGTAACCTCGATATTTGCCTTCACACAGCACACGTATCCGCAACTTCTCAGGCTTCGACTCTGCCTCAGTGATAGTTGTGGCTTCACATATTTTAATTAGCTGCAAGAAAAGTGGAAAAATACTTATCGAGAAAATGGTCAGGCAAGGAGACACAATCTCTCCACTTATGCTAATATAATGCTTAGAAGAAGTATTCAATATATTAGACTGGGAAGGATCAAGGGCGATGATCAACGGCGAATATGTCAACAACCTTCAGCTTGTCGATGACATTGTCCTGTTCAGCAACCCTGGGGACACATTGAAACAATTTATTGAGGACCTTAACCTGGAAAGTGTGAGAGTAGGTCAATAAAAGTAATGTTGAATAACCTGCGAAGGAAACAAGAATCCATGATGGGCAGTCAGGCTTTAGAGTATGTGTATATTGGTCAAGTACTTATAGGGAACCCTGATCATGAGACGGAAATTTACATTAGAATGTAAATGGGTCGGAGTGCATACGGCCGGCATTACCAAATCGTGATCGGCAGCTCACCCCTGCGTTGAAAAGAAAAGCGTACAATAATTCCATTCTTCCAGTACTATCATATTGGGCAGAAACATTGAGGTTAACAATGAAGTGTGAGAATAAGTTAAGGACCGCTCAAACAAGCGCTGAAACGAAAAATTATATGCCTATATAACAATAAGAAAGAGGAAGAGAGCGAGGTGGACCAGAGAGCAAACGGGGGTAGTGTTAGTTGAAATTAAGAGGAAAAATAGGAGCTGGGCATGCCGCTTAATTTAAAAGGCAGATAATCGGTGGTCCCTTAGAAGTACAGTGTGGGTGTTAGGGGAAAGGAAGGGCAGTCGGGGACGGCGGAAAATCAAGTGGGGTAATAAAATAAGGAAGTTTGCAGGCATAACTTGAAATAAGCTAGCGCAGGTCAGAGGTAATTAGAGATCGCTTGGAGAGGCCTTCGCCGTGCAATGAACATAAAAGTACGCTGATAACCTTTTAGAGCATACAAAATTCATGCGGAATTTTAACGGAATGTTGCGCTTGAGCAGCATTTCGCTTCGTACTGCGAGGCCGTGGTCACATGTTTACAGAAGGACGTCGGGCGCCGCTTGGATACCACCCAAGTGGCACATACCATACCACCTTGGCATCGTACTATATGTGCAGTGACTGCTCTGAACAAAGTGCGTTAGTGTCGCAAGATTGACTAGTTGAACCGATTGGATTCGAAAACAGCTAGAATGTTGAACGGCTATGGGCTTCGAGTACGGCGCTGTGCAGTATTCTGACGTGGACTTGAAAATGTATGGCAATGTTGGCACTGAGCATCGTGGTGATGTTGACTGATTAGCCTTGGCTACTATGAGCGGGCACTTGGGCTATGACAGAGAGTGTAATTAAGGGCTCCAGGCCCTGACATCGCGAACGTATGATTTATTACCGGTCTCCAAAATTGATTTGTACGGCCCTTTGTGGATTTCGCCTCTGTCGGAATGCTGTCGCTTAAACCGGCAAGAACAAACTCTTGACCTGGAGCGAGGCATCATCGTATTTTATCAGCTGAGGAGAAGCTAAGAAGAAGCGATGAACGCTGATACGATGTCAAAGTGTTGAGAGGCAGGGAAGCTTGCAGGTATGGGTGTTACGTAGTGAAGTTTTCTGCCATGATTTAGGAGCATTGATACTCACGGCTTCTTTCTGCATTTCTTCTTTAGGCTACTTTAATAGCTCTCCGTGACCTCGACAGTGATCCTATGCGAAGGGAGCGCGCGTTTCGTCGTCGGTTGGCGCTTGATAACGTCGTCGACAAGTAGCTGATAATGGGGTAGCTGATAATGAGCCTATGCGCGGCATTAGAACCGCACCTGCAACAGTGTGCAGCGCGATCACATACCATACCGACGAACGTGTCGGTGAGGGGCCCTTTGTTTTGCGGCCACACGAACCATATTTTATGGAAGTTTTGTTTTTCATTCCTTAATTAATATAGAAACAGACATTTAGTAGCTTTGTAATAGGGAGGTGGTGGCGGTGATGAATACAGGTGGAGTGAGCCTGGCAGACCTGGCTGCCAATTGCTCCGTCTCAGCGTCTCTTTCTGCGCCAAATACGTCGCCATGTGTCCAGCAGTCCTGTCTCTCGTAGAAATGTGAGCAGAATGCGTAACACTTTCACCGCAATTCTTTTGACGGCGGTGCGGTGAAAGGGCGAGCGCGGTTGAGCTTGTCGGCGCTGTAGCAGACGCCGGGAAAAGGAAGCTGTCGAATAGGGGCGTGCAGTGATTTGTCGGGAGAGCATATATCCTCAACTACAGACGCGTGATCTGCAATCGCGATATCGGGCAACCGCGCTTCTTTCATTTCTTGTAGTTTATTCCGAGCTATGCTTCCTCCTCGCTCTCATACGATGTCGTAAGCTCACTTCGGTGGCACGCTTATTTAAGCGTAAGAACTTTTTCGCTAAGAAAGTGCGTAAGAATGGCGCAGCTTAAGGTGGATACACACGCGAGGGCAAAATCCCGCCTGCTCCGCGGAAAAACAGTGACGTCATCACTTGAATCCGGCGCAGCCGAGTTAGGTCGCATTCGCACAGCCGGACCGCCGTTTGCGGAATCCGCGCGCTTACTCTCGACTCCAACGCTTATTAGCAGCTGCGCGTTTGCATGCTCGGCGTGCTCTCTATGCCATAGCACTATGAATCCCTCAACAAGAGCCAAAAGAGTGACGGTTGCCTCGTCACTTAGCGTTTTCTTGTGCACCTCACTCATGTCGAGGTCACGCAGGCTGCACGGTCTGAGTAAATAGAAATGCGCGCGCAACCATGACTCGCCTTTCTCGCTGCACCACAGCAAAAGCACGTGCGGTCACTGCTGCACAACAACAACACACGTGGCTTCAAGCCGACAAAACGCCATCGTAGCCACGCCAATCTGTCCAATGTTGACAGATTTGACGCTGACTACGCTGAATTGAGGTCAGACGACCGCCGAACGGACGGATGGAAATACCGGCGAGCATTTTCAATCCGGACCGCGAGCGGAGGAAGCCGGACTAGGCGAGGGCGGCACCTTTTGATGACGCACGCGTCACGTGATACGCCATCCGCTGCGAAAATTCCTCCTCCGTCCGGTCGTGTGAATGCACCTTTAGTGAATTCCGCCCCTGTTATTTTGTTACTAAACGCCACTGCACGATCACGAACAATCAGAAAAGAGCAGATTTCTTCTCTGAAAGGAGTGCTATCTGGATACCTTGTCATGCACCACCTATATTGTCACTTCGAAGTCGACGCATACTTAATTGGCAAGCAGCAGGAATCAAGCAACGAAGCAGTTCATAGCTATCATGGAAGCCATGGCCATGGATAAAATTGCATCGTTATCACTTAGAGCCGTCTATTGCTTTAGGAAGCGAATGTCAATTATTCCTGCAGAGTGTAATCGAAGGTCGGCGTCTGCCTCGGTGAGAAGAGATGGTCACATGTATCTCACTCAACATCCCGCGCGCCTGTTAATGTGCATGCGTAAATATGCAATTCTCTTTGCATCCTGACTGAATTGTACCGTTTTCTGGTGTGGTGTTATCCGCTCTTTCGTGATTCAGCTGACACTACACCATTACAATGGTGCATTATTCTCTTATTTCTCGGTGCCGCAGAGGTCTTCGACTTACCGAAACACCGGTTTATTCACGACGCCAAAAGTGCGGCATGGCATTGTCCCAATCACAACTGGTGATAACGTGGGCGGTGGAAGCATTGAGCCGAAGTGGACTCGCCGATCTCTGCATAATGCATAAATCACTGTTTGTAGGCTAGTTGGTTCTTGAACATAGAGTTCAAGTTGCGCTGCATAATTCTATTGAAGCCCACGAGAAGAAAACACGATCATCTTGTGTGATATCGTGTTTTAAAGCGACGCTTTCTTTGCCGACTTTCCCGCGTTTGGAGTGGCTGCCGGGCTGCTTGGTGCTGTGTGTTTGTGCAGTCGGTCGCTATGTCGGCGCAAGTACTCGTCGATATATATATATATATATATATATATATATATAAACTAGCAGCGAGGCGGCTTATGCAGCCCTTGTATGCAGACGAGAATGGGGATAATAATGATTATTGTATTTATTTGTACGTAAAATCTCATCATATGGTTTCGGCTCTCAGGCATGTCTTCGAAAGCGCGCCGATCCGTTAATGGAACGGCGACTTACATTTATCGGATCTGTGGATTTCCTTTATTTTCTTTTGAACTCGGTCTGTGCCCGTTCACGGCCTCCAGAATGGACATGTCGCACTATGATTTCTACATAAACCTGAACATTTCACATCGGCTCACATACATCTTAAAGCGCGCCGATCTGTTAATGGAATTGCGCATTGTATTGAACAGATTCCTTGACTTACTTGATTTTCTTTGATTTAGCCGTTCCGTGTTCGCCAATAGGGGTGTGCCCGTTCTCGAGGTACACAACCCCTTAATGTTGCTGGACACGTGTCGTACATTCTTCCCTCGACTGGCATCGCGACATCGCTTCCGTCCTGGTGACATCGTTGCGCACACGTCTCGCACTGTGCACCCGCCTAAATTGGAGTTCGCGCTTCGGCAGAGCTTGGCAACGATGTCGGGCATGAACATAAAAAATTGCACGGCAATGAAGTTGTGACTTTGTGGGGGATAAACATAAAACTTCCACGAGGTTACAGGTTGCGCATGGCATCAAAGCCGGTCGGCGTCTGCACAAACTGTGCGCACCGCTGTTTTTTGTAAAACATTTCATTAGGCGCTTTACTGTGGCTTTGCTTCGTATGCGTTCCAGCGTGTGCGTTGGATGATTTTTCCTCTTTTATGTTTCTTTAAAACTATCAAGCGGAACTTGGCTTCCATCTTCCACACAACCACCACTTGCGGGGCCTCAGACGAGACAGCGCCGCCGAAAGCTTAGTGGATCGATAAATTTCTTGCGCCACTACACGGTTCTTCCCCTGTGTCTGGCTAGAGCATCCTTCGCGTCGAACGCATAATAAACGAGAGTAGAACACCCCTCCGCAGGGATGCAACATCACAGAAATCAAATTTGAGGCAAGATGCAGGAGGCCTCTAGCATAAAAGCGCTCCCGCTTTCAAAGCCCTGTGTGTAGCGCCGTCAGTATTCGCTCAACCTCTCGAAAGTCTTGCCAGCGCTGTAGTATTTTCTTCGAGGTTTCTCTCACTTCACGCAGAAAGCGTGGCGAGAAACCATTGAGTCCTCGGTTTTTGTGGAAAGGCGAAAAAACGTGTGCTTGCAATTGATGTTCGGCCGAATGCTTCCTTATATCTACTGGAATGCAGAGATAGTGTTTGATTACCAGCTGATAAAGATGCAATTTGTGAGTGGTGCCCGTTCTGGTTGCAACGTTTTGTGCTGCGACACGATATATTTTTGTTGACCAGCTCACGACTGTGCACTAATCGAGTGTGCAATAGTGCCTTGGCATCTGGACTCGACCACAGCGAAGCATTAAAAGGCTTATTGAAAACTCGAAAAATCGAGGGTGGACAACTCGTGAACTTTATGAAAATTTCCTGTGTTGTATACGTCTTCGTAACCACGTTGAAACGATATGGCAAAACAAGAGAGATGTATTACAAGTGCACATCGCAATGCGCTACACCAAGCTAGAATTTGATACGTCTGTGATTTACGACTTGCATTCGACCACATGGTGATGACAGTGTCATGGGCGTGCTGAAGGTTGGTATTGGCGTGTTTGCTACTGCTGCAAATTGTCTATTTTAGGAAGACGCAGTGCTTTACTTCAACACTTTAACGTGAATTCGTGGCCTGGAATAGCATGCAGACATATTTTTTTTTCAATTTTCCCCCTCTTCAATAAAGCCGAACTGTTTGAGTCATCCCCCTTGTTTTTTGGACAAATATTTTGCAGACAAAGCATTTAGATACTTAAGGCCTGGAGTGCAGCGAAGAATGATGTGACCTGTTTGCCTCCTCTTCTTGTGGTATCCTTAAAGGCCGTTGCCCTTGATCGCACCAAATTTGTATTTAATTTGCCTTTGCTGTGAGTTCGCATGACTTCTACACATGGAGAAGTTGTGGCTCTATTGATTCCTCTAAATTGCGTATATTTTTACGGCAGCCAGCTCTTTGAGACGCTATGTGACATTTCACAGTCTTCGGTGTCGGCCACTTTTACCCATCTCGCTACATTCAGGATCAACCCAGGTCCTAGGGTTACGTGTAGTAACCTTTTATCACCGGACTGCGATAATTCAGTCGCCAGTCCTTGTCGCCGTGCCGTTGTTGCAAGCACACGCTCGTGTTACACACAATTTAACACCCGACATGGGCATGTTGCATCATCTGGTAACATGTTACGGAACCCCGAAGGATGCAAGATTACCAGGTGGATGCGAATTGCTTCGCATAACAATTATTCGCACAGTATGTGGCAACTACAGTTATTCTTTTCTTTCTTGTTGCCTGCGTCGACGGTTAGTAAGTTGACTAAGACATCCGAAGTTGCTCACATTTAGTGATTGCTAACAACCGTAAACTGCAACTGCATTTTTACTAGCAGGTAACAGCTTGTCCTGTATTTACGTAATTTCTTTTTCTTTCGTGCTCCCCAAGGGATAAAACTTTCTCTGTCCTTGCCCAGTGACACTAAAATACTCAGCTGATGAGCATGAAAAATCGGAAAAGTGTCATTAATTGTGACTACTTCTGCAAAAGAACGCGCTGCTTCCACCTCCTCCCCTTCTTTCTCAGTATAGTGTAAAAGCACGCTACCTACCTATTGCAGTAAATGTTACCTGCTCCCTAGTGAGTTCTACAGAAATTTAGTTGTCTACACATGACGGACAGTGTCGATACCAAGACCTATATTCGTATTATTAGTGGATCTCTTGAACTATTCTTTTAAACGAATGTAAACAGAAGAACAAACTGCATGCTTTCTATCCTATAGATTCACACAGAGCTGGTCACGAAAATTCAGTCTGCTGCAGGTATCTTAGTGCGAAGTGTAGTTCTCCTAATCGTCTGTATTATACGGCTTTATGGAGCTGAGAGATGCGAATAATGTCTACCATTGGTGTTCGCCGCTGTCAGATTCCCTAGGACCAAACTTGCGGGAACGAGCAGCATACCATAATGAAAATATAGCCAGTGCTGAAGTTATCCCATGTGCAATGCTGAGAGAGAGAGAGAGAGACTTCAGCGGAGTCGTACACCTGAGTGAGGTGCCTGTAGCCTGCTACGTACTGCACGCTGGGCAGAGACAGGTGTGAAGAGGAAGAATGGTGGTATGGTGAACTTGATGTTCACATCGGTACCTGCACGGTTGACAGTACGGAGAGCCATCGGCGTTTAATGGATGATAACGAAGCGCGCCTAAGAACGCGCGCTCGAGCCAGAGCTCGAACGAGGAACGAGTGGGCCAGAAACGTTGGATGATTTCGTCTGCGTTCGGTTGAATAGTAATAAAAAAAGTGGGAGATCATAAACCACACGTCTTCCCACAACAGTATAACCATGTTCGTGCAGAGCACGAACATGCATATACATGCATATGGTCTAGGCTACTGCAGAGTAGCCAGGCGGTCGTCTATAGCGTGCATAATCCCGACGGGATAATTGCGGCATCACGTAACAACTCGAAGGTGCTGGAGCAGGCAGAGTTCCTATAGTCGAAATGTTGGCTACGGGCTTATCCTTCTTTCCTTCTCGCATATTTGAACCATTCATCTCCATCTTCCCATGAGTCATTCATATATGATGGTAAGCCAGATGCGTCAGTGTACGACAAGGGCTCGAGTTACCTATGGAGAAAAATTAGTAGGCTCTTCATGATTTGAAGTGCGCATGTTTGTGGACGTTACGCGACTAATGTTCAGACGGCAAGTTTTCATGAAACGCTTTCAGTTTTCCCGCTGACCTGACAGAACCAAAGGCGGCGCACTTCTGTCTTTCAAGAGAACGAGGGCTACGCTATGCGCGACGCGTACGGAAATGATGAAGAGTAGAATAATTATACTATAATAAATAATAACAGAATACTCGTTTTCTCCCCATATTTTCATGTCCGATACAACTACCGTAGTTAATTTATCCCTTCAAGTGAACCAAATGAGGCACGTAGTTAATATTTCGCTGAAGTAGGTGATGCTTGTGGGTGATGTCAGAAAAAAGTTTAGACTTTGTACGTCACTACAGTCTTTGTGGAAAACTGCGTATGCAAGTTTCCAGATTCTACAAGCGTAACTTACGAACAGCGATGGAAGTTTTTTGAATATCCTGAAAGAACTCAATGTACCCCAAAGTTGAGATTTCAAGGGAATCGAGGACGTCCTGCAGTTTATGTGTGTGCAAAATTTCAAGAGCGTCAGCAAAATACGGGAGAAAAATATTTCTTATACAAGTGCTCCAAAACGTAATACGGTTGTTACACGGCCGAAATGTTTCTTTTTTTCCCTTTTAACAGCGAAGATGTTTAAGCCAGCCGTAATTTGTGGTGCGTAACCATGGTAGGCATGGCAACCCAGAGGAGGAGGAGACCGCGTGCATGCATACGCGGTCCTCCTGTAGAATCATTATATATGTAGAGCAAACGCGCCTTCTTCCGACGCGCGAAAGGCCGTGGGGGGGGGGAGGCGACGTTTAGCTGCGGCACCAAGTGACTATTTATATCAGAGGCTCCGGCAACAGTCACCAACGCCGCACGCATTTTGAGCGAACGCGGGCAAAACGCCGACGGCGTCGTCAACAGTTCTGCGTGTTGCCGGTGCTGCTGCATGTCCAAGTTTATACAGCTGATAAAGCTGCTATCATTACTCCGTATAGCTCTCTTCAAATTTGCTATCGCAATTGATGCTTCGCCTTTCAGGTGAAACTGCGACAACTTTTTTCTTGCCGTAAACGAGCTCATGGCCATGTTTCAGACATAAAGGTCTCTTGTCAGCGTACATCTTTATAAAAATTTCCCACCGACAACGTAAAAATACTTGTTTCCTTGAGTTATCATACTTCTCATTGAACTTATATATATGGGACACCTCTCCTGCCGAGTAGCATATTTAGGCCATGTGGCAAGACCTTCGAGAATCAGGTTACCCGCAGGGCGAAAGAAGAGCGGCTACAGGAGCTCCATTTGACGCGTGTGACATGTGCGCGTCCGGTCAATACCGCCAGGAAAATTTGATGGAGTGCGGGTTTCGCGAACTATTTAGGGGATCCATTAGTGCGATGTTTACTGGTGGCACATGCAGGCGCGTTTTTGCATCTCTTCGTTCCAGTCGAGGTTGAGTGAATGATGGAATGTGTAGCAAGAGTAACGTGGACATCTTATTAGAAATGAAGATCGGGTATTAAGTCCGTTCATTGCTCTTGCTTCCGTTCCAGCTTTTTAAAGCACACACCGACGTATTTTAATAATATCTACTGGAGCAGACCCATTTATTGATAAGGGGCACTCTTACTTGCAAGTGGAAATTCAACGCTGGATCAAAAGGTTATTCATCGAAAGAATCGGTCAGTCGTGTACGGTTGGTCCGACAGGGCGAGAATCTGGGCGAGCAGGTTGCAAAAAAATTAAAAAGTCAACAATGGGGTTTATTGCGCAGAAACTGCACAGTTGTTTACGAAGGACGCCGCGGTGGAGGACTCCGGATAATTTCGATTGCCTGCTGTTTTTGAGTTGCACTGAAACCGCGATGCAGGAGCGTCATTGCTATCCACATATTCTCAAAGCGGCAGCCGTGGCCCAGCAGCAGAACGTCATAGCCACTGAGCCACTACGACGGGTACAAGCAGAACGGGATTGATGTTATCAGCACAAGAACATAATCAGGGTGTCTACTATACTATCAGGAAAGCCTGGAAAACCAGGAAGTTTCACGGAATTTGCCATTCCTGCAAAATTCATCGAAAAAAACTGGAAATTCTCATCACGGTTGCTTTGAATCAGGTAAATGGTTACCTACAGTGACTATGGCGAAGCTAACGGTATGCCAGAATGGAGCAAAGTGTTCAAATGGGCCTATTCAATACGTAGATATTGGTGTCTCTTGCTGTGCCCGTGAGTGTGAGCCAGCCTGCGTGGTTGAAGTATTGCGGAAGACATGGTTCAGTCAAACCGAAGAGTGGATCCCACTTTATTTAAAACTTGCTGGTTGTAGTTGTTGATATTATCGACTAGGCATTACAACTTGGCAAGCTATAAATCACACAGCTTCTACCTTGTGCCGGAGCCTCCCTTTTCACAGACCGCCCGAAAATTTTGATAAACACTCACGGAAATCGTGGAAAAAGTGGGGAATCGGAAAGCGCCAACGTAGTAGACATTTTGATACTGCCGTAATAACAAAGGAATCAAGTGACTTTAGTTGTTTGCGCATTTTTGACTTTCACGCGTGCTAAATTATTATGTGGTTTTAGGTTCGAAAACCACCATCTGATTATGTGGTACGCCGTAGTGGGGGACTCCGGATTAATTTGGACCACCTGGGGTTCTTTAACGTGCGCCTAAATGTAAGTACACGGGTGTTTTACTTTCACGCGTGCTACCTTGAGGCACTTAACACTGCGAAACATAACCCTTCGCGGTAGCTTAGTGGCTGCGACTTTGAGCAGCTAAACTCGACGCCAAGGGTTGGATCCCGGTTGCGGCGGCAGCCTTCTGGTGGAGCCAAAACGAGAAAACGCCCGGGTATTTAATTGATGGGCACGGTAAACAAATCAAGGTGGCCGACATTTATTCGGAGTCCCGCACCAGGGCCTCCATATTTATCATATTGTGGTTTTGGACTTTGAAACCTCAGAATTTGTTTAATTTTTAAACGATGAGATACACTCGGGTTGACTCGCCAAAAGTTCAAGTTATATATCTAGCCTCCTCTGATGAAAACAATCCGCAGAACCCATCTCACGGTGACTGTCGACGGCAATGCGTTGGCTGTTAATAAATATAGCGACTCAACATATTGCTAATGTCGAAACGAGTTACGCATGAGGCGTGTACTGCAGCGGGACTCCTCCTTTGCGATACGGTGATGATGATGATGATGATTTATTGGCATCCCTTTTGAAACGGGGCGGCGACAAATACTCACCTAGCCTGCTTGATTTAATCAGGTATACTATACATGTTCTTTATCTAGCATTTTTGTATACCTCTCATTATTTTTCTTTTTCAAAAATCTACCTTGTACCGCTGCCTATGATTTTAAGAGATCAGGTCGTATCCATCTTTTCCCTGCTTTTTTTCCACCAGTACTCTAATCGTCTCTTGCTGATCTCTACGGCTGATTTGTTTATGTTTCCTTCCACTTTAAACCCAAGCGCTTCTGGGAGTTGCACGTTACCTACGGTTCTCGCTGGGTGGATCCCGTCGCATTCCATTAGGATGTGCTGAGTGGTCTCTGGATCTTTACTGCAGCATACGCATGTCTCATCTAGTTCCGAATATTTGTTCCGATATGTTTTCGTCCTTAGGCAACCGGCTCGAGCCTCAAATAGCAAGGCACTGCCCTTTGTGTTATCGTACAGATTTTCCCTTCTAATTTCTTTCTTCTCATTCTTGTAAATCTCCATTGTCCTTTTTTTTTCGTTTCCATTCTTTGCATCCAATTCACGGTCTCTATTTCTCTCACTTTCTTTCTGATGACCCCTGGTTGTCTATTTACAGTTTCGATTATCCTGTACTTGGTTGCCAACTTCCTTGACCTCTTCCTCCATTCTGTGTCCACGCTATTTATGTAGAGATACTTGTGCGCTTTAGCGACCCATTTATTTTCATCCATGTTCCTGAGCCTTTCTTCAAAACTAATTTTGCTCTGTGCTTCTCTGACTTCAAAAGAGGCCCAACCCATGTCACCCTGCACTGCCTCATTTGTTGTATTACCGTGGGCTCCCGAAGCCAACCGGCCTACTGATCTTTGGTTAACTTCGAAGCCCGACAAGATATCCGATTTTAAGCATAGAATGGCATTTGGGAATGTTAGCGCTGGCACCATTACTCCTTTCCAGATTCCACGCACTACCTCATACTTATTGTGGCGCCACAGTGCTCTGTGTTTATTATTGCTGCATTCCGCTTCCCCTTTATGTTCAGATTGTCTTGGTGGTTGCTTGAGTAATTCTTTCCTTCGTTTATGTGTACGCTGAGGTACTTATATTGCTTCACTATGGGTATTACTTGCTGTTGAATCGACACCATGAAGTTACTCGTGTGTTCATTAAAGATCATAATTCCTGATTTCTCTGTGCTAAACTTAAGGCCTAGATTTGTCGCTGCATCCATAATCCCTTATTTCTCTGTGCTAAACTTAAGGCCTAGATTTGTCGCTGCGTTCCCACAGATATTCGCAAGTATCTGTAAATCTTTTTTATTGTCCGCTAGTAGCACAATGTCGTCTGCGTACATCAGTCCAGGGACCTTCTGTTGTACCATTTGCCCATTACGCATGTAGGATAAATGAAAACCTAATTCGCTGTTTTCCAGTCGGCTTTCTATGCCCTTGACGTAAAGCGTGAACAACAATGTGACAGAGGGCATCCTTGCTTCAATCCTTGGTGAATTCCCACCATTTCATTACCTTTTCGACCTTCCCATACCACTTGTACTTGGTTGTCTCTATATATCTCCCTCGGCAGCTCCACAAAATCGTCATCTATGCCTTCGTGCTGAAGAATATCCCATAAGAATTCCCTGCCTACGTTGTCATAAGCTGCTTTATTATCTAGAAATGCTATCAATAAAGGTCTTGTCTGAGCTACTGAAATCTCAATGCACTGAGTTAGTACAAACACATTATCCTCTAAGCGTCTGCCTGGCCTGAGCCCATTCTGTAGTTCCCCCGATACATCGTTTTTCTCCACCCACTTCGACAGTTCTAATTTTATGGCTTGCATTGCCATTCTATATGTCACCGATGTTACTGTAACTGGCCTATATGAGCTCGTCTTATCCTTATCTCCTTTGCTTTTGTAGATGAGATTCATCTTGCTTTCACGCCATCCAACGGGAATTTTCTTTGTTCTAATCACTTGCTCTATGACATTAGTTAGCAGTGCCTTGCTTTTTGGATAAAGGTTTTTGATTAGCTGTATTGTGATTTCATCGGGTCCGGCTGCCGTGTTGTTAGGGACATTTTCTGCTGCTTTTTTCAAATAAAAGCTTTCTATGCTAAATTTTGATCTCTCAGGTCTCTCTACTGTTGCTGGATCTGTTGCCTGAACTACGCTTTTTCTCGTGCCGAAGTTATCCCTAATAACGTCTGTGATGTACCGCAGCGCATCGTCTGCTTCGCAAGAACACTGGGCGCCATCTAGCGCCGCCATAGCGAAGCCTGCTCGTGGCCTCCAAGATGTGTGGCATGCCGGTTATTGTAAACGCTCAAAAACGTGTCATGCGGCAACCGGGCTCTTCTCCCGCGCTTCCTTCATGAACGCTGCACCACCTAGTGGCACTGCCGAAAAGTCCTGGCGTGGCCTCCGAGATGAGAAGCGTGGCGCGCCGGTGCCTGCGAACGCTGAGATTTGTTCCCTCGCTTGCCGCACACTCAGTGGAACATGCTCAGTGACCAAAGTTAGCCAGAGGTTCACCGAAGAGCGGCAAATAAATACCCAGTGCATTCATGGCGCATTTCGCTAAAGCGTCGGTGGCAAGGTGCTCATTGAAACGCGGCACATGCCCAGTGGATTTGGGCCGCCGCCTGCTAATGCGTCGGGTTGCTGTCCTTGAGAAACCGATGTGAATGCGTTGGATTCCGCTCAGAATTGCAGAAATTTAAGGCATCTTTTTCGTCATTGTAAAGCGGCACATTCCCCGTGGCACGTACCTATTGTTACCCAAGTTGGCATCAAAGAGGTTCATTGGAGACCGCACAGACCGTGTGGCACATACACAGTGCTCCAATTCGGCGTCAAAGAGTTCCTTCGAACAGCGGTGACTGCCCAGTCCCGCATCTACAGTGACCAGTGTTGTACACCTTCCTCTAAAACAGGAACGAAAGCTCGTTCCTCGTTCCTTCTCAATCTTGGAACGAGTTCCCGTTACAAGTTACTTTAATGCGAAAGGAACGCGTTCCAGTTACATTTCTAACATTGGAACGTGTCGCTACATTAACGTTACATTTCATTTTAAAAATTAAAATATGGCGTCGCATATCCTGAGGCGAAATAAAGTGAAGAATTTGAACAGCGCCGGTGGCAGATTACCTGCAGATAAAAAGAATCCAAAGAAACGCTCCTAGATGAATTTTTTTTCAGGCAGCACCGTACATACTCCAGACATGTATAACTGCAACTTTGGTGCTCGTCTATTACAAGTGCAACACATACGGCACTTTCCACTTCGGTCTTCAAATGCGCAGTCAGGATACCGCGCTTCAGATCTGCAAATAGAAAGTTACTCACATGCACCAATATAATTAAAATTTTTGCTCAAGAAACCGCATCGAAAGGAACAATACATTGGCGTTTAATGAATGCTGATTCAATATTGCAGTATGAGTGGAAAAAGAAATCTCCAGGATATATATTCGCTATTTAGTAAAGACTCTTGTTTAAACTCGGCAAGAGTTCCATCCCGATGTTAGTGTCCGACAGGCCGGCATGGCGGAAAGAAACTACAGGAGGGAGCGTCACGTGACAATCTTGAAGCCTAGTCATAAAAACATATAATGGGGAACTCGCGAAAGAAAATTCACCACAGTCACGTTACAGGCAAGAGGTAGTTCTTTGCGCCTCACGCGGTCGCCTATCCACCCGGCATGATGTGCTGCATACGTGCATGCGCTAGTGCGTCTGTTCAGTGCCGTGGAACGTTTACGGAAGGAACGCCGTTCCCTCGGTCGTTCCTTCGTAAAAAAAATTTGCCGCGTATCTGCGTGCTTCGCTGCAAATGTCGTCGAAAGACGATAGTCTTCTGCCGGCCGTACTACATGAGTGCTGGTCTGATCCGCGGCCACCCATTTCCGTCCTGGCATGAAGGTTTGTTTGAACAGATTTCATTTTACCGCATTATTTCATCAAGCGGCCATTTATGTTTTGCCCTGCCTCAGACAGCGCTTCCTTTATGTTGAATCGGCCGCATCTGGCTGGCATTGATAAAATTGAGGAGGCGCTGCGTGAGACATGGACGCCATCTGGCAATACATCGGGAAACATGAGCTTGTGCAGAGGGTTTCCTTCCTCCATGGCAGAGGGCGCTCGTCGGCGCGCTGTCGGGGAACGTCGTTCGTCGGCACGCATAGCATGGCATTTTCAGCGCAGCTTAAGAAACTAGGGTCTTTAGAGTTACGTATCTATGTATTTTCTATTAAAGGAACACACCTCCTAATACTTACCTAGTGATGTTGCGCCTCAGATATGCGTAATATTTACTTTGTGATCGATAACGTTCACAAGTATGAACAGCCGTACCAGTTTAAGTAGTGTGGGCGGTAAGCAAGTGGTCCAACTTTGGCCGGGTGGCTGAATCGGGTGACAGACAGACAAACAGACAGACAGACATACAGACCAAATTTTCAGCGTTTAAGTTCCCCAAGAAAGACTATCGTCTTTAATAACGAGTTACCGTTACAGTTCCACCGACCCTTAAAAGAACGGTGGCGTTCCTCCGTTCCGCCTAAAAGGAACTAGTTCCAGGAACGCCGTTCCGTGCAACACTGACAGTGACCCATGTCGGCGTCAAAAGGTTCGTTGATAAGTGGCTGGTATGTACACATTGCCATATTCTCAGTGACCCAAGTTGGTTCGATGGTTGGTTTCAAAGCCCGATACTTCAGCACAGCTGCTCGATGCGCTACCCATTCGACCACGATTATTCCAGTTACAACTGCAGTTTTGCGGGAAAACGGTTAGATAGAAACAAACATACATAGATAAAAACTTAAATACATCGTTAGATACTTACATACGCAGCCATCGAAAGTGCGGGAAGTACCCTAAGAAAGCTAAAGCATTAACATACATACGCAGCCATCGAAAGTGCGGGAAGTACCCTAAGAAAGCTAAAGCATTAACAAGCAATTAATGTAAAAATTCGGGCAGAACTCATTTACGGTGACTATCCCAGTATGCGAATAGTCAAGAAGCTTCATCTATGACATGCGTAGTGCAACCGGGCAGCTGTCTCGCGGATCCCTCTGGAAATGCGGCGCCGTCGGGCGGCGCCACCGTGAAGTCGACGCATGTCCAGTGGCCACATACCCAAGTTAGCGGCAAAGGGGTTCACTGAAGAGCGACACCTACCAAGTATTTTTAGACTACACTATTTTCGGGACTAGCACGCATGTTGTAAGTTTTGCATATATCTACATAGCTAGATAGCCGAAAAGAAAGTGGGTCTGACAATGCCAAGAATGCTGTTCGCATTAAGCCTATTCGGATTATTATTTTTTTGTTGTCACGCATATCTCCGTCTAATAACTCCAGGAATTATCTCCTTGAATGATTAAGCTGTTCATTTACAGTTTACCCTGCAGCACCGAAGCACTACACCAGAAAAGCTGAAACATATATTTATGCGGAAGACTAGTGCCGAAATAGGTAGACCGGAGAATATCATTGGAAACTGCAAACAAGTGTTCGAACGAGAAATGAAATGTTTTCTATATAGCAGCAAAGATCAAATACTAAAGGAAAACGAGCGTTCCTATAGCGACAGTAGGATAGGCGGTGCACTAACATTTTCAACATCGCTTGCAGTTACCCTTGTATGTGCCATTCGGAACGAAACCATGCAAGAAACACATACGGTATGAAGACGACCAAGCGATTCTTCTCGTTTGCCTTCGTGTCTAGGCGTATCGCTTGGTTCAGTTTTGCGACACTGTATGAACTCGCCCGGAACGTTTATCTTGCACTCATGTCATTGCACAGATGTGTTAATCCTATCAACGGTTATATCAATAATTACGACAACGCGTACAAATATTACAAACGACGAGGAACTTGAGAATCACGCGTAATATAAAAAAGAAGGTTCTCCCGTCCGAATTGCCGTGGCTAACATTTGCACAGTGCGCGCGTGACAACAGAGAGACAGAATGCACAGAACATTGCAGATCGTACTAAGACTGCGTGCGTATAACGAAGGCTATAGCCATTTATTGCCCATATTAGTTTCAGCAGAGACGTCTCCTAGGATTTCTTATTTTACAGAATAATTAGTTCCACCATTAAAGCTGTCGCGCAGCGCTCTTACCATGCATGATCAATAAACCCGCTGAAAAGCGAGAGCATGCTGTCAACGATATCGAGCACAATATTGCAGTTGGCCGAGAAAAACTGATTGTGCTTTCTTGCAGCCTTTCAATATCCCCGGCGCCCTTCCCGTCTCAGTGACGAAAACTGGTAAAAAATGCCCATGCACCGGCACCATTCATAGAGGTGTGATGGAAGAGCAAACCAGACAAGGAAGTGATCGACCTCTCTTACTTAAAGAAAAATAAAGATGAATGAGAAGTAAATAAATACACAGAATCAGAGAAAGCTGCATATTGCATTGTGTGCTGAAAACGGCTGATTTACTTGCACATACACGCGCGGTATGAAGAAATCAGCAGAACTGCGGGACTATGAGTTGTAAATGGCCAGTAGGTACTCCTCGTCAGCGGAAAGCAGCACTTCCCAGCATGGTAGCTGTACATTATATATAATATGTATATATATAATATGTGTATATATATCCAATACGAACCGTTGCCTCCACTAAAGCTGTCTGCGAACGATATTTACCTTAGACAGCAAACATGAAACTTGGTAACAACGTTTAAAATAGAGTATTGCAGGAGCCGGAAAACCAACAAACGAAAGTGAAGGGCTTGAAAAAAACGATGAAAACTTGGAGTGAACTCCGCTGACATAGACTGCTAAGCATAAAGTTGCCTGCCAAATTAGTGAGCTTTTCCACCTTTGTACTTTTTAAAATTTTGGGTACTATAAGTAAAATGTAACCAATTTAGAAAACAATGTCGCCAGAGACGCTCAAGACTACTCACGTGTGGTAATGCGAAAGCATTATTGTCACTTTGGTCAAAAGCTTTCAAATAATCTTATTGACATGCGTTAAACTTCTTACTGCTCATTCAGTGAGGCTGTTTGAGTATATGTTGGACAAGGACGCAAAAATTCGGACCAATTTGCTGCAGAACGATAAATTTTATTTCACGCTATGTGATCTTCCATGTCTATTGGTAGGTCTGTAGTGATTATGTCATCTTCTGTTGCTCTTCTGAGGCGTACTTCGCGGGCTACAACGTTTCACAGCTGCCGCTGAGGTAGACACCTCAGAGCCCATCGCAGTAGCCACAGCACCGATGAAATCTGAAAAGCAAGTGACGCGCTGGTAGCATCGCGCTCATTTTATACGCTAATGATGTGATGTCATCACGTGCCCAATGGCGCACGCACTAGGCACACCTTTAGTCAGGCAGAACCGTGGAGCCACCGTGGCCTCGGGCCTTGTGGAAGCGAGCTCGTCTCTCACCCCGTAGGCTCGGGTTTTCGATTCCAAGCGAGACCGAAATGTACCATATTTTCTTTTGAAATCCATTAATTTACTTTGTTTACACGAACCTCGTAGAGAAATTTGATGTCAATCCGAGCATTTTTGACGTGTCGGCCATTTTCGGTACCATCGCTCGGTCACGCCGCCGCCGACGACACCTTATTTTAGCGTATGGGGCATATAATGCCTTTGCATTAAAAATTCTGTAGACCCAACACATTGTTGGAATCAATGCTATGCGGAGCATTTCGCAGGTAGTTGGCTACCCAGCATTGTTTGCAGTTACTAGGTAGCAATTTCCTACCCCCTGTCCTGGTAACCCCAAACAATTAGTCGCCGTCTTCCTAATTTTCTACGATTTGCGCATTAAAGAAACACCGCCCAAGCCATCCGTACAGATGGTTAACCAGCGAAGCTGAAACGTGCGGCCCCGGTGTTTAGCAGTGGATCCCGACGCTGTATTGAAGCGTTCCTCCATTTTTCGGTACATGTTTGTGTTTCTAGTGGAACGCAAGCACCAATGGCGGGCGGAATGCTGCTAACCACGACGCCGAGCTAACTCGAGATATCGAACGCATGCGACAACGGTGAGCCGAGGAGGAGGCATTGCGGGCAGAGCAGCGTCAATGTGGCAATGGCGGGAACGCGTTCGCTAACGACGTCACTAACTGCGCTGCCAATGATGCGCGCGCTCGGATGCGACGTAGAGAATGACGTAAATGACGGCGCAGCCAATGGAGCCGTTTAGCGAAACATGGGACGGACGGTTTTTGGTTTCGCCTAGCCATATACAGCTTTCGCTGTAAAAGCATTTTTCCTTGTCTAGAATGTTTCACCAAGTAGCCCAAGCAGTCACCCCTTTAGCATGCTGGCCTACCTGGATGTGTAAATGCAGTAGTTGTTTGTGTGATGCGAGTGTGTGTGTGCGGGGGGGGGGGGTGATACAACGGCAACACAACGACTGTGACGAAGATCGTATCAGAGCAAATGCATAATTCGTGCAGCGGCTGTTCGGCGCAAACTTACACTACATGCCAAATGTTAGGGTCGCTAGGCTCTGCATAAGCACTGAACGGGTGCAAGCGAGAGATGCACAGTTTGTGACGTGATCTGGGACTAGGTGTTATACAATTATCATCATCGTCATCAGCCTATATTTATGTTCACTGCAGGACGAAGGCCTCTCCCTGCGATGTCGAATTACTCCTGCCTTGCGTTAGCTGATTCCAACTTGCGCCTGCAAATTTCCGAACTCCATCATCCCACCTAGTTTTCTGCCCTCCTCGATTGCGCTTCCCTTCTCTTAGTATCCATTCTGTAACTCTAATGGTCCACCGGTTATCCATCCTGTGCATTACATGGCCTGCCCAGTTCCATTTTCCCTCTTCAAGTCAACTAGAATATCGGCTATCCTCGCTTGCTCTCTGATCCACACCGCTTTTTTCCTGTCTATTAATGTTAGGTCTAACATTTTTCGTTCCAAGCGTGTACAATTATACGTACGTACATATCAATGCCGCGTGGTCCATACTAAAACAAAAAAAAACGTTTGGACTCTGGCGACCAATTAAAATGTGATCAATCTAGGCCGATCATAAATCCACTACTACGTCGCAGAGTTTCTACGTAGCATTAGCTAGCTGCCAC
Source organism: Dermacentor silvarum (assembly GCF_013339745.2). NCBI lineage: Eukaryota > Metazoa > Arthropoda > Arachnida > Ixodida > Ixodidae > Dermacentor > Dermacentor silvarum. The sequence goes on along the minus strand of NC_051156.1, from coordinate 14,772,546 downwards.
GAGAATGGAACTGGGGAGGTCTGGCGTAAAACGGCGTCTAATGATGTTAAAAAAGCGCAGCTAGCAACATAAACACGTGAAACCATCTTTTGCAAAATTAGAAGAGGTGAAATGCCTACTGACTCTATCTACGAAGATGACAAGTGCGTAGCTCTCCATGACGTCAACCAGCAGGCTCCTGTCCTTTTTTTGGTGATGCCAAAGAAGACAACCTCACAGATTTCCAAATCTACGGAACATATGACAAAGATATTCTTAGCCATATAGTGTATGTGGCGCAGCAAGCGGCCATGGAGCAAAATCTGAACAACGGTTTTCGTATTGTGATAAACGACGGTCATCAGGGTTGCCAGTTCGTTTGCCATGTCTACGTCCATGATCTCGGGACGCTAGCTTGGCTGGCCCTATGGGCTAACACCTCTTACCATGCGAAATCTTCAGCCGGCTCGTTTTTTTTTTTTTAGTTTGTGTTTAACTACTTCAGTATACCGTCAGGTAGAAGTCTACATCGCTGTTCACTGTTCTGGTTGTCAAGTTTAAATAGTAAATGCGGGCCGATCACGAAGATGGGTGCAATCTAACAATGTCTAAAAGCGTGAGCTGCCACGAGGAAAGAACACGAGAAACGAGCCCTCTACGCACGCGCCAAACGTTTCAAAGAGCTTGCTCGCTTCGGAATTGAAGAAGTAAACAAGCGATCGTGGCATAACGGCCAAAGCACCGGGATGCTGTGCTCGGCGACAGAGGTTCGAATTCACATCGGCCGTACATTAACTTTCCTTTATGAGGCAACGCAGGAGACCTACCTACCTAACGCAAAGTGCCTAGATTGAGGCAAAGAATGTTCGCAATTAAACGGCAAGAACTTGTGTCAGAGAAAACACAAAACGAGAAAAAATGTTTTCGTGAATTCTTATAACGTTTAAGCGAACGAGGCTACGAATAGCACCCAAGTGAAAGGCTTTGTGTGAAAATTTACTGCTTGTAACTCCTTAACTTAAGGAGCTACTCATTACACGAGAGTTAAAGCTTTGATTATGTGTACACCCTTGCAAATTTACAATATTATCACGCGAGCGTCCATCGGGTGGCGTGTCAGTGCCCTTGTGGCGGTGAGGGGCGGCGGGATCGGCGCCAGTAGACCCGGGCGTGCAAGGCGACTTGCAATTCGAATGTGTTTTGCTGCAACGTTCGCTTCGGGAGTGCCTCTCGCCGCTAAAACGCCGCTGACACGCTCTGTGGTCGGCGCTCGCACGATATTATTAAAGAGATTGCACGGGTGTACATGGTGACAAACAATTTATCAGCAAAGCTTAGCCATGCAGCTTGTCGTAAGTTCCAGGACACTGCAACTGTGTTTCTCAGTCTATCATTGTGTAGATAAACCTCCCTCTTCGCATTGAAATTGTCCAGCCTCTGGTTCCGTACAAAGTACTTATTCTTTATCTGACGAGCTATTATACACTTATGGCGTAGCATCTCAAATAATGGAAACGCACAAGCGGAGACGGCGCAGCGAATATCTAGTGTCTTTTTGTTCGTGTCCATGCTTTGTGTTGCTACATAATGAACGCAATCCAACTAACCCAGTTTTCTGAATATAACGCGATAAAGAACACGAACTTTTCTCTGCCCAGTGGCTAAATCGACAACCAGCAATGGTTCCTTAATGAAATATAAGCTAACATGTGCAGTCGCGTAAAGAATGAGCTGCAGTACGGTGCCCGCGATCAATGGCGGTGCTAATAAACGAACAATTGGAAAACCAAACACCGTTCAAGTTATTCGTATTTACTAAAATTGCTTTTCAGTGTTGGAGCCAACAGTCTTTTCAGTCTTGGGGCCGCTTCGACCGCAGGCGCGGTGTTGCAGCTGATATTGGAAGCGACTTACTTGCAAGTTGTGAGCATTTCGCCTTCACGGGAACTCGGTCGCTGTATCCATTAGTCAAAACGGCGTATTTGTACTGAGTAGCTGGATGACACATCTTGTGTCTGGGTAGACGTTATATTGCAGAAGGTCATTAAGGTAACTAATAATGCTACGCAGCTTCCTAGCTACTTTCGTTTTTGTTTTTTTCATTAAGCACCGATCAAAATGACCAAATGATCGTTGCTCAGTATAATGCGCACGTCTTCCTTGTGCTAAGTACACTTACCACTGATATGGTATTTCTAGCAATGGAATGGGTACATGCAATGTGCATGGAATCGAAGGTAAGTACTGATTAAGATACTACAATTGCTAATGTAGCGTGTAATATCGTTACGGTGAAGGGAAAGAAGAAGGTGACACGAACTAGACGAAGACACTGGCCGTTGTCTGAACGCCATATACATCAGTTGCAAATATAGATTATTCTACACTCGTGGGCCTGCTTTCTTCCTGCAACATTCTCGTGGAAGGTGCAGGGTAGAATCACGGAACTTCGCAGCGGACGTCATCTACCTGCCGCCACAATGGCAGATCAACCGACACAACCGACAACGCCTCAGCAGTCCGTGCCAACGGTCATTCTCACTCATCCGTGGGACCCGGGGACACTTTGTGGCACGGACAACGCTGACGTCCAGGACTGGCTTACGGAGTGCGGGCGAGTGTGCGACAACAACAGGTGGGATCCAACAATGATTGTAGCAAACCTGATATATTATCTGAGAGGAACTGCGAAGCCATGGTACGATACACATGAAGCTGACCTAACGAGCTGGGATGTCGGCAAAGAAAAAATGCAGACTTGTTTGGCAGACCTGTCGGTCGTGAGTTGACACCAAAAAAAGTACTTGCGTGCCGCGCTCAGACGTCAACAGAATCATGTGTCGTGTATACACAGGATGTGCTGGCCCTCTGTGGCAAGGCTGATAACAAGATGACTGAGGCAGACAAGATTGGTCACATATTGCAGACGATACCTTCAATCTCCCGATGTGTAAGGATTGTGCCACTGTGGATGCAATTATAAAAAAAGTGTCGGCGCTTCGAACACGCGAAGGACCACCGCGTCGCTCAAACTTTCCGCAGATTGTCATATACCGCCGCGACATCGTGCGAAGACACGCCACGGTTCTTTCAGCAGACAGGACCGGAAGATATAACGCGCATAGTTCACCGTGAGCTTGAGGCCATGTCTCCGGCTCCAGTTCGTTCCGACTGTCGGGACAGCATGCCCGCTATCTCGCTTATACAAGCGGTCGTTCGGGAGGAAATAGCGAGTTTGGGCATTCCATCTCTCTGCTCGGTCCACCATACGAACACTTACCAGATTTCTCCGGCCGCTCGCTCCCAGAAGCAAAACTTTCCACCACTCCGTCACAACCTACCTGAATGGCGCACAGCGGATGATAGACCCATCTGTTTTAATTGTTCCGTCTGTTTAATCGCCCGTCATTGCCGCAACAGCTGGTCGCCGCCTCCTCGGTGGTCGTCTCCGAATCGCAACCGCCTAGGGCCAGACAATCGCAACATCAGCGCCGACAGTGCTCCACCAAGATCCGCAGACGCGTATTGAAAAATTACGAATTGTAGCCGGTGAGTTTGCAAGACGCATCGACTTGAAACGAATTTCCCGGTTGACACCAGTTTCGAGATATTATATCCCAAAGTGTGGGATGTGGCGTTGCAGTTACTTTTGTGCTTCAATGTATAAAACAGCATTTTAGTAAAAAAGTAACTGGAACAACTGTGCATTTCTTACGGTGAGTTTGATGGTGGTGATGAGTTCTTACGGTGAGTTACGGTGTCATGCTGGAAATTTATTCCAAGTGGATACGCCTGACCGGTTCACCGGCTACAATTCCTAAATTGCAATAAGTGTCGTAGTTAAATTAGTGAATTTTTGTTAATTAGTTGAATATGTGTTTCGATTTCTCGTGATACCATTGTCCGCCTCATCGAATAACCCAGCGCAATGATAAGAATTATGCTACCTACCACAGGCGATTTTTGAAAATATCGTAAAACTTAAAAATCAACTCCCTGTATTTACAAATGATCCTAAAATGGAGTTTGTAGTGGCTACAAACCACACACTTTAATATATTCAGCAGAGCGTTTGCGTGTCACACTGTAGGCGACACTGTACGCAATGATTAAAAAATGTAAAGCCGACGGAACATTGTTGGATAAACAAAGAAAGAGTGAATGTGCTAAACATACTGTGGCGACAACAACAACACGTATTGTGAACTGCGAAGCGCAAACTACTGAAAACTGGCCAGAGACGACCGGGATAATGAAAATGAAGCTTCGAACACAGGAAGAAACTCTTGTCCCCTCTGTTTCCGTGGCCACCCGGTCGTATATTGTGTTATTGTTTACGTCCCTCATGTGAGCTCACCGGTATTTTATGGCATGGAAACAAAAGAAGTCAGATTTATGTCCTGTCACTGGTATACAAACATTGCTTTAAACTGATAAAACCGCGGAAATGCTTTGACGTGTAGCAACAATGCTTGTCCCTCCTAAGCTATCGACGGAAGCTTTTGAAAGTAACTTTCATGGTTAAATGCTGGGAAGGACGTTCCAGCGAAACAACGCGTGGGAAGGGTTACCTTGAGAATAAAAAGAAAGCGGTAATTAGAGGTGACGCTTTCTTTGACAACGCCTGCTCGAAGGTGCCAGACGTTGGACATGGTTTCGCTACAAAGCCTCTCTACGAGGAAGAGAAGCTTTTCGCGAGTTGTTTCTGCTACGTCTTTTCAGCTAGATTGTCTGGTTGCAATCTTTCACTTCTGGCGGTAATTTATCATGGTCTTATCTCACGTGGAACCTCAAAAGGCGCGCTCTCCTTATTGTGTTACACGTGAAAGTGGGGCGCACTATTTTATGTCAGCAATTTTGCCAAGAGTGAGAATGCCGTCCTCAATGCGCTCGAAAGGACTTAACTAAGATGAAATATGGTTAAATTGGAAGGCCCAAGTGCTGAACTTTAATGGTAGCGGAGAGATGAGTACGCCGCAAAAATATCGGCACTGCAACAAAGTAAGCGCCGCCGAACTTACTTGCTTTGTCTTTACTCTACACTTCTTGTATGCTTGCGTGACAGGATCCGGCAATTACTGTTAAGCAGCCAGTGTCAGTGGTGAAGCAAGGAATTTTTTCAACGGGAGGAGGTGGGGGGAGCTCATTCTTGACAAGGGAAGGGGCCACGTGCCCGGTGTGCCCGCCTTAGTTGTGCCCCTGGCTTTACCCTTGGTCAATGTTAATTAGCGTAAGGCATGTGGCACACATTGGAGAGAATGAGTTCCCTCCTTATTTCCGTCAACTGAGCCATAATTGAAACAAAGTAAGCGCGAATTCATCCAGAAGTTTTGCCAGTGCGTTAACACTCTTTACAATGCTTAAAATTGAATTTGGTTTTTTCGCCACGAAGGTGTGTTTTACAAGTTGTGTTTTACAATTTTCAGCGGCAGCAGTTATAAACAGCATTTTTTTCGCCCGTTTAACTCCTCGGTGACGTCACCGTTTGCGAAAATGCCCCTGTCCCTTGCAGTGAGGGTACGGTAATTAATCTGGACTGCCCCATTACGGCGCGCCTCATAATCAAATTGTGGTATGGCACGTAAAACCCTGGAACTAAAAAAAGTTAACGTCAGCCTTGTTATGTCGTCGTTGCAAGACCGCCTCTTTTTTTGTCCGCCTGTGGTGATTGAACTTATATTGCTGTGGCAATGAGCACTTGGGAGCCACGAGCGGTGTACCAGCTAGTGTATTATCGCCCAGTGCCTTTGGCGTTTGGCAGTTTGTTCACAATATGGTAACCCACGCTGACACTGAGAGACACGGCGTCTGTGCATCTAACACTCGGAGGCCGCAACAGAAGTTATTGTAGTGGAAGACGACATGTGTCGGGCAGCTATCGATATTTCTTTTTCTGGTCCCTATCGCGCTGAAGTGTTGTTTGTGAAATACTACGTTTTATACCTATACCATTTTTGTAGTACTTGATGCTTTGGCATTTTGTTTCTTCTTTATCTAGACCTCCCTGCAGTTTGCTCTTCTCGTTGTCCATGCGCTAAATTGAGGTCCGCCTGCTTGTCGTCCATTGGCTCATGTTGCAAGAAGCCGACCAGGAGAGAACCGTGCTTGCAGAAGCACAATTTGCCGCTAATAGCTTCTCCACTAAACCTAATAATTTTGTCAATTTACAATATTGTAATTGCATTCTCCCAGTAAATTTATACATTCACAACCAGCCCTCCCGGATCCCCACTTTGTGTGAAGGAGGAAGGTTAGCCAAATCCAGCATTTGCGGCATCACAACTTCCGTCCCCTTTCCCAAACATATACATACCTGCAGTATAAGTTGTTGGTAAAAACAAAAGTAGTAACAATAACATTAGTACTAATCTAAAGAATATGTAATAGCGGTACATGGTTTTCAAGAGAGTTTGCTGCTGTAGTAATCGATACGGAATACTACAGATCTGCCGTTATGCGAAAAGGAAAAAGGTTATATTTGAAATCGCCAGAGCGAGAGGGCAGTCCCTACAAACAGCATTCTTACAAACAGCCGCCTATGCAAGTTCCACATGTGACGTACTATCCTGACTAGGATGTACTCTGAGATGTGTGTATATTGTTTTTGTTTTTCTGCCTGTCACTCTGCTGAAAAGTTTCGGGATCGTCAATATGGCGCGGTTTTTTTCAAAGAAAGTATTTCAACAGGTTGCAGTAACACGATGGCTACATCCGCAAGCCTCCAATTATTTATCTTAAGTGACCCTCAAAAATTCTTTCGCGGATCTTGCAATTTACTTATATTTTTATTGATAGCCAAAATGCAAGAATACTCGTGTAACATGGTGTCGGCGCACGATGAACAATGTGCGAATTATTCTGGTGCCTCTACCCCACAAGCATGCACGCTCGCTCACGCACACATACTGGACATATAAACACCACAGTTTAATTCTTTTCACTGCCACAAGCGAGGGGATGCAGTTTAGTTTTGTCGCAAAAGCAGTCACTGGCCATCTATGTGCTCTCTCAGCTATGCATCCAGTCTTAAAATGTAGCGCAACCCACGACACAGCCTTTTGGACATAAAGAAAGATCCGTAAATTATTTTCTCATGTTGAAACCAATGCCGGTTGCTTAATTGAAGAATGAATACGTATGACTTCGCGACGATGCCTACGATTCTGAACTAAGAACTGGCAATGCTGCGATTTTGTTCTTTGTACAAACAAAACGCCTACGCCCCATGCCTCCTGCTTCAGCGGCTCAGCGGTGCACGAGAAGTAAACCGACGAAAGAAAAAAAAATCTACGTACACCACCTCCACGAGCCATGCTCGCTCGGATATTGCTCACCCTCGCGGCCACCGCCTATCGCGCCGTCCAAGGCGACGCTCGGGTCTAAGACGGGCATGTGTGGAAGCCGTAAAGCACTCGCAGAAGAGCGCAGGACAATCACGCGGCCGCGAGGCTGCGGTGGTGCCATTTGCCCACCCTGAGGGCTCCGGCTATGAGCATCAGCGGTGGCCATCATAAAACACAACTCGCCAGCGTGCTTCCAAGTTCCAGCAGCAAACGTAGAGCCGGGATCACAGTGCCATTTCAAGGGGAAATATAGCTTTACTTGAAACAGGCTTAATTGTAAAAATGGGCGCTACATTCCCAAGAGTGACACGAAAATTTTGTCTGCTTTCCCGAGTAAAAAGATTTGAAAGATAGATTTTTTTCCAAGCAATCAGCGAGCAACACTCAACAAAACTAAATGCTCATTCATCATATTTTACAAGAAACGTTGTTCTTTTGTGCTGCATTATCGGGATTTTCAGTTGCGCTAATTCGAAGAGCACTAGATTTATTCCCTTTCACAAGTATGAATACTAAGCAGATCGCTCCGGCTTCAATTGCCAGGTGGAATTTCAAACAACTGTTTCACACTGATAGCTATTTGAAAGAATTTCCCGCTTTTCGTGGCATCACTATAATTATCTTTAATACATTCGTAATGAGCATCAGAATTTATTCCTACCTACAAAAACTTGGAGGATGCGTAAGCTTTGCCTTCAAGAATGGAACGCGACGGCATTCAAAGATCCCCTACTGCTTCTCGCGCTTCCCGGCAAATGCAGCTTATGTAACCTTGCTGTTTACCGGGAAACGCTGGCGGCGAACGCTGTGCACGAAGCCGAGCTTTCTGGTAGAAACGCGGCCTCTTGTGTGGGCTGATCCCAAGGGTAGTGCCCAGCCGCGCAAAAAAAAAAAAAAAAAAACATCAGTTTCCGGTTGTTTCGAACTTTTATTATTTCAGACTGAGAATATTTGACATAAAAGGCATGCGCTGTCGGTGTTTTGTTTGATGGCATTTCTTTGTGGGAAGTTCGCGAAGTTCTGAGGAATAACTTTGTGAAGAATGTCAGACAAGATATGAGAAAGTTTAGGGATAGAATGGTGTAGCAATACAACCCGCACATACCGCATGTCATATATAGCAAGGCGTGGTATACACTTAGATTTTCGCTCACGGGCCACTCCGCTGTCGCCGACATCGACACCGGATTTTCTGCGACACGGGGCCCTTAAGCTATCGCGTTAAGAGGAAGCTCTCGGCCTCCCATCTAAATACATGGTAAAGGAGAAATCGTTTTTCTCGGCAGCCACTACACCAAATTTGATGAGGCCAAGGAACATCATTGCCTCAAATGGCATATTCTCTTGTTCTATGCTGGGACTCGCGCCGATGGTTCACTGCCCAATGGTATTTGGCTGCTGAACGTATTATAGCAGGATACATTCGTGGCCACGGTGGTCACATTTTTATGAGAGCTGCTTACGAATTCGGGAGCATTAGTTTATCTAAAATAATCCAGAGCCATCCAATACATCCTCTCCCGTAGACCTTGCTTTGCTCTGATATGTTAAACCCTATCCTGGCCCCTGTAAATCGCCTGAATTTTACAGGGCTTTAAGACAGACTGAAAGCCTTTACCCACAATGTCCTTCAAGATGGGCTTGGGATGCCACACACCACTTTGTCATCTCCTTGGGGCTGAGACCAATAAATACACATATCGTGGATGCGTTATGCATTAAATGGCAGATATCAGATTGATAGTAGCGCGCTTTTTGATCACATTGCACGTGACGTGCTCATTACAAATGACATTGTGCGAATGAGGGCGGGGAATACTTGACGAGCTTTGTCCCGGCGTTTATATTTATTTTGCAGATGCTGTCGTTACAGAATCGCCCCTGGTGCAGCTGCGTGATTACAATCTGAAGGACAGCTTTCGGGCATATTGGCGTTTCGAAGGAGACGTCGGAACTGATGAAAAAGTTGCCCAACTGATGAATCTGATCCGTTTGTTAAGGCCAATAAGGCACAGGTCGATAAGGTCGATAAGGCACAGACTGTGGTCGTTACTGGGGTCAGTGGTGACGAGCAGTAAAGAAATCGTCCAGTGTTTAGTCTGACAGCATTATACAAGCATTAAACATGGCGGAGTTACACCAACAGCATCGCTCTGAGTAATCAACAATTACCGTTCTTGAAGTTGCAAGAAGCTAAGTCGTTGATGATATAGCTATGAGTTTCTATGAGTTTTTTTAAGAACATTTAAAGGAGCCCAGTAATGAAGGTGTATCAACTCGACCACGACCGTGGCTGAGCAAGTTCAGAAATATGCCCTGAGCCGCTCTCGGGTATGCTAGCATCGCTTTTCCTTTCTGATACAGATTTGCCTTACATAAGTGAGGAACAAAACGCTCCTGTAGTTTCTAAATGTAGCGTTTGTTGTACGCAACAGCATTTAGCCCCCTTGACTTGATTGTCATACGCATTTGATGCCGGCCTAAGGCAGGTAACCCAACCGCAGCGGGGTACAGTGCCAAAGTTGCCATGATTGTCATGGCTGCGAACGAAATGCAGCACAACCCTGGCTCTATATGCCAACAAAGGAGTGGCATTTTCGTCAAACACAACAGCGTACGGAAACGATGTTGTCAGTACACCGTGAGGCAATTGTTAGAGATGCAAGAAAAAAGGAGAGAGAAAGCTGGGATGCCCACGACAGACGGAACCACAAGAGATAACCGGGGGCATGTGTCAGAAATGCGACAACTGATGTGAGGCCCAGCCATTTCAGCGCATTCCTTGGAAGCAAGCTACCTGACTGACAAAAACGACAGCAGTAATAAACAGGAGCTTCGAAGAAAGGTATGAGCGATGCCCGTCATGCCGGCGCCTTAAATGACCAAAATGCCCAGACGCATGTCAATTGCAGGAGCCATGTCGCCACAGGGCACCATCCACAGCCTTTAGGTGTTGGCGCCACCGTGAAGAGCAGAACGAGAAGCTGATTTAGTTGAAACAGCCGCCAGATGCTATGAAGCTCTAATGTAATATCGCGTGTTAAACGCAGTAGTTAGTATCTCTTCCTTCATATTACGTTTTTGGAGCCCGAAACCGAAAAAATTCCGTGTTACGTTTTATCGCACTTGTAACATGCGGCACTTCCAGCGCATGGAATGCTCATGGTAGCAAAAGAGGTGTCGTAATTATTGCCTAGGAGCTTAGTGTCTATTGGTTAAACCAACTATAAAATATGAAAGCGCCTGACGAATATGAAGCCGCCAAGTGCTATTCCTGAATTCAACAGCTTTGTATATATGTAAGACCATTTAGTGTACGGCCTCAACACACGCAGTGTTCATAATGTGCGAAAACTGGGACAAATGGGAGAAAAAATAATAATAAACAAGGCTCAGGTTGACGTGGATTGCTTTCCTTTATTTATAATATTAGTTCCAGATTTAGGGCAAAAAACCAGAAACAGAGATTCAAACTAGGGAAGGAGATCCTAAACATGGCAAAATCCGAGGGACCTTGGGTCAAAAATATTTGCTTTATCTTTATTTATTCTCAATTCTCCCAAGTCCACGAGTTGTCTTTGACTGTATATGTGACTGTTTTTCCACTGCGGGCTTGTTGTTGGGTCTCTCTGGGGATGTGGAGAAGAATCCAGGACCAATAACGGAAGATTTGTGCAGGGAATTGCTCCGAAACCAGAAAGAAATTTTGTCTAAACTTACTGCGGTTCAAGAAAAGCAAGACTCGTTTGAAACAATATTCCTAGACATGCAGAACCGGCTTCTTGTTATTGAAACTAAGGTTTAAAGCTTAGATGAGACTCAGAAGAGACTTGCAACTCTTGAAGAAACTGCGCCTGGCCGCAGTCTCGAAACGTCTAGTCTGCTCAAACAGGTGGATGACTTGGATAATCATTCACGACGAAATAACCCTATCATTAGAGGAGTACCAGAAGAGAAAAATGAAAAGGAAGGAACACTTGTAAGAAAAGTAAAAGACGATATCTTTAACACTACTCTGAAAGTGAATGTGAATTCTATTGATAGAATTCACAGATTAGCTAAGAAGATTTCTGGTAGAACTCGTCCTGTCATTTTGAGGGTGGCAGACTATAGAGATAAAATAAAAGTTCTGCAGAATTGCTCAAAACTGAAGGATACTGATTACAGTATCAGCGAGTATTAGACAATTCATGGAAACGTACATGAAAGAACAAGAGAGCATACTGTTTCTAGGTGATTTTAAGCTTCTAGCTATTGATTGTGATTCATATGTGGCCGGAGACACAGATGTCACTTCTTCTGACGTATTTTTGGATTTATAATTTTTGTGCAATTTAACTCAGATAAGGAATTTACTAGGGTGTGTGCAACAAACTCTTCTGTACTTGATCTTATTTAATTCCCAGTGCTTTGACAACGTATGTGAATGATTGTCTTGTTGAAGAAGGTTTATCTGACCATAAAATGGTTATTCTGTCCTTGAAGATGTCCTCGTACCCCTTGCACCAGAAATCAAGCATCCATTGCCTAAACTTTCAAGCTGCTGATGATGTTAATATTTTGGATTACCTTGAAGGATATTTTGATAACTCTGTCTATTTATGAATCAAATGGTGGTACTGACGATCTGTGGGACTTTTTTTCCAAGATTACGATGCATTGTATTAGGCGATTTATTCCTAAGGGCTTTAAAAAGTGCAGAAGAAAGAACCCCTGGATTACAAGGAAAATAATTCATGTCAAAAACGATGAAAAGGAAAAGAAAAGGAAAGGAGGATCAAAAGGAAAAGGAAAGCTTGTTCAGGAGATCCAAGTTTACATCACAAGACTTCACTTCATAACATAAAGCTTAACTTAAATCATCTTGTCAAGGAAAGCAAGGAGAGATTCTTTAATGTAACACTGAGAAACTTCCTTCAGGAAGCACCTAGTAAATTTTGGAGATATGTAAACCTTATAAACAAACAACATGAAGCTGATGATGAAAGAAATACCCAGGAACGTATAGTACATTTGAATTCCTTATTTTCCTCTGTTTTCACCAAAGATGATGCTACACTTCCATCCTTTACTGACACTTCCGATCGCCCTCCAGCGTCTGACCTTCTTATCAACGAGTAAGCAGTGCTGACCTTCTTCTGCGCATAAAATACTAATAAATTCCGCCGACAGCATGCCGAATGAGTCCCTATATAGATATGCTCAGTGGGTCGCTAAATATCTCACCATAATCTTTCAGTCATTGCTTACCCAGGTTTTAGTTCCTATAGCCTGGAAACAAGCCAAAGTAATTCCCGTCCGCAAAAGTGGGAGCAAATCGGACGTAGGTAACTACCGGCCCATCTCTCTTACGAGCACCTGCTCCAAACTACTTGAACAGATAATCAGTAAATATCTCTCAAATTATTTGGAATCAAACAATTTATTATCACCAGTGCAACATGGTATTCGTAAAGGGTCGTGTACAATAACTCAGCTCGTTCAGACAGTCAGCGATCTTCCACTAACGATAAATGGCCCAGGACAGATTGACCTAATTTTTTTAGACTACGCTAAAGTTTTTGATAAAGTCTCGCATCCTAATCGCTTGTTAAAAATGAATGAAATATTTAGAAATCCAAACATTACTAAGTGGTTTAGATCCTACCTCCACTCTCGTGAGCAGTATGTCAAAATAAATGAAATTAAATCCACGTCCAAAACAGTTTTGTCTGGAGTACCTCAAGGCGGTGTTTTGGGGCCTCTTTTATTTCTTATCTTTATTAATGATTTGCCTACTGATATAACCGTCCCGCTAAGATTGTTTGCAGACGACTGCGTAATATATAAAAGGATTTAATCTTTAAATGACCAGTTAGACCTCAACACCAATTTAAATAAAATTCTACAATGATGTAATGAATGGCAAATGTCACTGAACCCAGTAAAATAAGTTTGTATGACTATAACAAGGAAAAAGACGCCCCTGTTGTATAAATACAATATCGGTCCCCATGAACTAATAAGAGTAACAGAATATAAATATTTAGGAATAATATTTACTTCAGACTTGAGGTTGGACATTCACATCAATGAAGTTTGTAGAAGGGCAAATAAAGTTCTTTGGGGCCTCAGGCGAAGATTTTATAGCGCAACTTCTGAAGTGAAAAGCCTGGCGTATACGATACTAATACGGCCAATCATTGAATATGCTAGGATAGTATGGGACCCACACACTGCTACTAACCGTCATAAATTGGACAGAGCTCAACGACTGGCTTCTAGATTTATATTTAATAAATATCAGCGCGTGCACTCTCCTACTGAACTATGCAGTCACGCAAACCTTTCCGCGTTAGAAATAAGGACGACGTTTGACCGATTAAAAGTTTTTAATTATGCATAACCAGATTAAAATAGATTTATCTGAATACTGCGTAATTTCACCGGATCAACCCTTCAGACACAGGCACAGTCTATACATACAGCCGCCAGTTACACGAAATGATACATTCAAGTATGGCTTTTTAGGCTAGTTGGTTAGATGCATCAGGGTGGTCATAGGGCTAGAAGACATGGACAAGTCATGATCTCTCGTTCTTGCCCATGTCTTCTAGCGCTATGACCACCTCTGATACATTCAAGTATAACTTTCTTCCCCAGGGTGATTAAGGAATGGAATGATTTACCAAATTCAGTTGTCACATTTTCCTCCGTCAGTGATTTTACTGCTGGCTTCGAGAATGTTATCTTCTCTGATATGAATGCGTCTTGGTATGTATTTTAAAAGCGAAACATTTCTTGAACATTTGCTACTTTGGCAGTATCTATCTATCTATCTATCTATCTATCTATCTATCTATCTATCTATCTATCTATCTATCTATCTATCTATCTATCTATCTATCTATCTATCTATCTAGCCGCCTACGTCTTTTTGCTCTCATGGTCGTTTCGTTAACTAGGTATGCACCGAAATTCTCACATTATGACAAGAAGACATGATGAACATAAATGATTCGTCGTGACATGAATATCATGACACGCGTGTGATGTAGGTCATGAAATAGCCGCCTACGTCATGGTGCTCTCATGGTCGTGTCGTTAACTTTGTAGGTACCAAAATTGGCACAGTATAACAGGAGTGTATGACGAACATAAGTAATAGGTGATGACATAAATGTTATGACATGCGTGTCATGTAGGTGATGACAATGACTCAGTGAAAAATATTAACACTCAAAAACCACTGAAATTGGTTCGGACGTGGGTACTAAGTGAAGGACACACTACAGGATGCTGGTAGAAGTCAGTCATGAGCATGACTCAGCAAATATGACAATGACTCAGCGAAAAACAATTAACACTAAAAAACCACTGGAATGGGTTCGGACGTGAGCAATAAGTGAAGGAAACACTAAAGGATCATAGCAGAAATCATAGTCATGAGCATGACTCATCATAAATGACAATAACTCTGCGAAAAAAAGCTTAACACTCAAAAGCCACTGAACTGGGATCGGACGTGGGTAATAAGTGACGGAAACACTAAAGGATGGTGGTAGAAGTCATAGTCATGAGCATGACTAAGGCTTTCGGCATAGGTGTCTTAGGTGCAGCTAAAGGGACTCCTGATGACTCATGACATGAATGTAATGACATGCGTGTCATGTAGGTAATGAAAGAGCCGCCTATGTCTTGGAGCTCTCATGGTCGTTTCGTTAACTTGGTAGCCTTCCCGCAAACTGCTTCGCATAACATCGATTCCCACAGGGCGTGGGATCTGCCGGCTTTTTTGTGAATGCCAACGTATTGGTTAAACGGGCATGTTTTAGCAGCACACAATTGTGAATGCATCATACCAGGTTAGCATTAACTGTATAGGATGCGCGACACGTATGCTTTTGCATTTAGTTAGGTTCAGCCTCATCATATGATCAGTGCACCAATAAAAGAAGTCATCAATATGTAATGATAGTTAGCAGCACAGTCATCAGCAATAGTTAGATATTTGATCTAATTTGTGTAATTTAGTAGGGAGATGGTTAACATAGATTAAAAATAATTGTTGCCTTGGGGTACACCAAAGGTCATAGATACTGCTTCGCAGCCAATACTGTTAGCGAACACATTGGAAATTATTTAAAAGAAAACGTTCAATCCTGTGGAAGACGTTGGTATCGACGTTAAGGGTATTTACTTTATCGAAAAGTTTTTCATGCAAGGCGGAATCAAAGCTCTTCGCAATATCCCGGAAACCCAGTCTACCATAAGTCCAGCGTCACCCACCTGAAACAAGTTATTAATAACGGACAAGAGCCATGTGTAACATAAGAAATCATCGTAAAACAGTGTGGAGAGCAGGTGAACAGTAAATTAGCCTGAGGAAGCTTGCGTAAATATCCATATTATGCGTTTTTAAACGGAAGCTTTCTTTTCCTGCTTTCCCGGGTTTGGGGTGGCTCCCTGGCTGCTGACTTTTGAGTCTCGGCAAACTATATATATATATATATATATATATATATATATATATATATATATATATCGACAGCGCTGCGACGACACACACTGGCGCGGACGGAGGTGCAATGTGCATTGATAACGCAAGCAAAAGTACGGCAGGTGGCGGCTTGTGCGCTGATATCGTTCCGATCGTCATAAGCCGTTATCGCTTTTTAGCACCTTATCCATCCGTGTCGAACCATTATTAACGGTGATCAGACTCCGATGACGGCACGGACCGATCAAACGTACTCTGGCACGGCCGTGCGGGCCGTGCTTTGAAAGCGATCTGCGAAGCGCACAGAGAATGTCGACTGCTGGTAACTCGGCGCGGTGTGCTTTTGCCACTTCGCTTGCGTTGTACCAGCGATGTGGCTAACATAAACCTTTATTGTATGGCTTACCAAGTATGCGCACCTTTGTTCTACATAATAAAAATAATAGTTATAGCTTCCTACATAAAACATGAGCATATAAAGGATGTTTCAGCGAGCACTTTCATAAGTAACAATACGAGAGCATTATATGCCCCATTGCACGAAATTCCGTCGTAGTGGGCGTGACCGAAATATGGTACCAAAAATGGACGACGGCGCAAAGAGCAAAAAAGTCGGCAGATTCCAAGCCCTGTGGGAATCGATGTTATGCGAAACAATGTGCGGCGAGCCTACCATGTTAACAAAACGGCCATGAGAGCACCAAGACATAGGCGGCTCTTTCATGACCTACATGACACTTATGTCATGAGTACTCAGGAGTACCTTTAGCTACACCTGAGAAATCATAAGGCGAAAGCCTTAGTCATGCTCATGACGATGACTTCGATCATCAATCCTCAGCATTTTCCTTCACTTTGTGCCACATACGAACCCATTCTATTGGTTTTTGAGTGTTAATCGTTTGTCGCTGAGTCATTCTCATTTCTGCTGAGTCATGGTCATGACTATGACTTCCAGCACAACCCTTTAGTGTTTCCTTCACTTAGTGCCCACGTCCGAACCCACTTCAGTGTTTTTGAGTATTAATCTTTTTTCGCTGAGTCATTGTCATTTTTGCTGAGTCATGCTCTTAATTATGATTTATACTAACATCCTTTAGTGTTTCCTTCACTTAGTACCCACGTTGGAACCTATTTCAGTGGTTTTTGAGCAGTAATATTTTTCGCTGCATCATTTGCATGACCTACATGAGACGCATGTAGTGACATTTATGTCATGACCTATCACTTAGGTTCGTCATGCACTCCTCTCTTACTATGCCAATTTTGGTACCTACCAAGTTAACGAAAGGACCATGAGAGCACCAAGACGTAGGCGGCTGTTTCATGACGTACATGACACGCAAGTCATGACATATCATTTATGTTCGTCATATACTCTTGTCATATTATGGCAATTTTGGTATATACCAAGTTAACCAAAATACCACGAGAGCACAAAGTCGAAGGCAGCTAGATAGATAGATAGATTGATAGATAGATACTGTCAAAGTACCAAATGTTCGCCAAGAAATGCTTCGCATTTAAAACACGTAAAAGAAATGCTTGGATTGACGTCAAATTTCTCCGGGAGGTTCCTGTGGACAAAATAATTTAACGGTTTCGAAAAGAAAATTAGATACACAGCGAGCTGATTGGGAATCGAAAGCCCGGGCCTCCGGGGTGCCAGACGAGCACGCTTCCTCGACGCCAAGCGGCTCCACGGTTCTGGCTGACTAAAGGTGTGCCTAGTGCATGCGGCATTGGACATCACGTTGCAGCCATCGGGCTGATTAAACGTGTGGACTAGTGGGTGTGTCATTGGGCACGTGATGGCGCAGCCAATGGGGAGGATGTGGTGCCACGTCCTGAGTGTATAAAATGAGCGCGTTCATGACGTTCCGAGGTCTAAAAACGGTATAATGCTTTCGCATTGCCATAGCTAAGCATTCAGAACTGCCTGCTGAAATTATTAAAAAAATGGCTTTGGCAGATATTACAATTCTAGTCAATGAGCTGGCCTACTCTCCGAGACGGATAGTACTTGCACAAAAAGTTGAAATGTATAATCGACTAATTCGCAAAAGTTGACTGATTAGGTTTTTAACTAATTGCCTTATAGCACATATTGTAGTTTACAAATTCTACCAAGTGAGACTGCAAGAGATATCCACTTGAAAATAACTGTGTGGATGACGCCATTTATGAAATATGCACCCTCAAACTTCCGGTAAAAATGGATTGTTGTTCCACTTCCTCTCCTAATAAAACATCATGTTTTGCATTGCAGCACAAACGTCATTGGGACGCCAATGCCCTTCTCCGCAAAGTTCGGGAATGAATATCTCGAAACTGGTGTCATCCTGAGAATTCGTTTCAAGTGGAACCGCCTTGCGAATTCCCCGACTAGAATTTGTAAATTGCAATATGTGCCATAAAATAATTAGTTACCAATTATTCAGCGAATTCCTATTGATTACTCGATTATGCACTTCAATATTTTTCCGCAAGTAATGTCCGCCTCTTCGAGTAGACAAGCTCATCGATCAGAATTGTGCTATCTGCAACAGGCAATTAAAAAAATTTTGGTAGTGTTCGCTGAAACACCCGGTATAATGTCGGCTCACTGGCACTTCTAAAGCGCGCCGATCTGTTAATGGAATTGCGCATTGTATTGAACAGATTCCTTGACTTACTTGATTTTCTTTGATTTAGCCGTTCCGTGTTCGCCAATAGGGGTGTGCCCGTTCTCGAGGTACACAACCCCTTAATGTTGCTGGACACGTGTCGTAAAGTCTTCTCTCGACTGGCATCGTGCATCGCTTCCGTCCTGGTGACATCGTTGCGCACACGTATCACACTGTGCGCCGGCCTGAATCGAGGTTTGCGTTTCGGCAGAGCTTGGCAACGATGTCGGGCATGAACGTAAAAAATTGCACGGCAATGAAGTTGTGGCTTTGTCGTGGATAAACATAAAACTTCCACGAGATTACAGGTTGTGCATGGCATCAAAGTAAACAAAACTGTGCGCGCGTTTCAGCGTGTGCTTTGGATCAGCGTCATTCTTGCTCTGTGTTTCTAGGCACGTGTGAAAACATTCCATAAGCTTAGAGGAGACACTGGCAAGCGCACGGCGGTTTGGAAATTGACAACTGCCTGTTTTGTGCACTAGAACCACCTTCCCTTTCTTCCAAACATTTCTAGACTGCATTACCGCAATGAAGATGAAAGAGTTAGATAATTAATTTCGCAGTAAGGTGATGTCTTCCAGTATTTATACAATAAACAGCACCAGAAACAGTTGAGGTAGGATACGGGGGAATAGAGATGTTGTCACGAACAGATACTTAAACAGATTCATGTTCCTCTCTCTGTGTGTGGTCATGTTCGTGGCTTGCGAAATTAGTTACAATCATTTGATTGAATCAACCATCCCCTGAAGATTTTCTACGGTTCTATGCAACTGTATTTGTGTTACACGCTCTAAATGCAGGCGTCGTCGCAATGTAGCACTGCCGTAGGAATCTTTTCAGGAAAAAAAAAAACTTGCCTAAAGCATGTCGCATCGGAGGTGCTACCTATATAGAGCGGAATGTAATCCTTCGCCTTTACCAAGGATTTCGGCATTCATTCATCATTTCCAGCGGACTGTAACCTCTTTTGCTCGCCGTCAGTGAAAAAAAAAAACAAAAAAAAAACGTTGTGGCCAGCCAGAAGGCAGGGCACCGTGCTTTTTCTTGTTTTTCTTGTTGCGCGCGCGCGCCCCTATCGGCTGCTGGCGCCGAATTGGCCAGTGCAGTCTGTTCGCTACCTCTCCTTTCTTATTTTTGTTCTCATCAGCTGTTTGCGTTCAGCACGCTCTCTGCTTCTTTGTCACGTTTCAAAGAACCCGGGCTATAGTCGTTTGTCACGGATTTACGTCAGCGAGCAACACGATGGATGGCGGAGATTTCATGCGACCGCTGAAAAAAAAATAAACCACCTTTTGATTGGGATTTAAGGCTCGCTGCTTGATGCAGCCGGTCAGTATCATCAGGCGCAATGTTCGCGACCTTACGAAAGGAAAGCTGTTGTAGATTATAGAATAATGCGAGCCCATAAATAAGCCTCAACAGAGCCTTCTATGTCAACAACATAAATATAAAGAATAAAATAAATCTGAACCTACAAAAAAATTTTTGAATTGGTGCGCCAAAACATGAAACCCAAAAATTTATAGTGCCTCCCTGTTTATTAGGAATCGGTACAACACGAAAGTGAAACGTGTCTTCGCAGAAGCTGCTGCTTCGTGAACTCGCGGTCCGCTGCATTGAAAGGCGCACCATTTGCGAGGCCGGCGACCGTGTGGCAGGTTTGCTTAGCGAGCGGCGTTCAGCTGCCGAGTGTCTTCGGCGACGGTACGAGCATTTTGGTCCGAGTCACAGTGTCTTGGCCAGCCAATTGCAACACGCTCAGCTTTAGGAATGTGAGTGGCAGATTTCGCAGCGTGCGCCGCGAACGCGCGGGGCCGTTCTAGCTGCTAAACGCTGGTGTGCCTCTCGCCGGACCAAAGCGAGATTCACCCGTCGACGCCGTTGCCTTTTTGCGCCGCTTAGCGCAGCACTTTTTTTCATTGTTGCCATCGCAAGCTGATGCACTGCACTGTCGATGCATGTTGAAGCTACAGTCCGTAGGCGACGAGGTGCCACAGGCTGATCCGACACGAAAGACAAACCATGTGCGAAAAGTGGAATCACGAGGTTATACCGTGTTGGAGCCTCCGCTGCGCTGCGACTACTGTCGTGCTCCCTATCGGCGCTTGTTAGTTTCACGATGCAATACTTCGCTTCATCGCTGTTGAATGGTGGCGCCACGCCTGTCATCAAAACATATTTCACTCGTTGGCACCGAACGTCACATCCGTTACATCCTGTAATAGAAGTTCAACGCGGATCTTGACTTAAAACACTTGCGTGTTCAAACATTAAACTTGAGCTGCAAATTCAGCATTGTCTTGTGCGTTTCATTTGTCTTGTGCTCGCGTCTATACCCGCCAGAACCATCACACTAAAAATAAAAAGCTGGAATGATCTTATGATTTTGTACTGCTGTGTGCCAGAACTACTAACTTCTTGACAGCCGAGATCAAAACGAAAAAAAAAACTGTTAGTATGTGCTTTGTACTACGAATTTAATTTGTATTATGTGGCAAAATATACGTACGACTAGAGACAGACAATCAGAGTGCATAAAATATTTTACCACAGGATGCTGTTTTACAACAATAAAGGGCTAAAGGTAGGAATCATTGGAATATTAGATGCGAATATTTGAAATATCGAATACCAAGCGAATAGTATTTCCTGTTCGATTCGTATTCGATTCTAGAGTTCAGATTGTCCAATACCCGTTTATGCACAAATATAAGACAAAAGAAACTTATTGGAGTCTACAACCAGAAATACAAATGCAAGTTCTAAATTATGCTGCTTCGTGGAAATCTCGGTTGCTGTGTAGAGGCACCAGTTGCGGAACAAGCGCACAGTGTAGCCACGTTTGCTCAATTATTTTGTAATCCTTGAACAACAACGTATCGCCTTTGGCAACTTATGATTTTTTGTTGGTGTTGGTGTTGGTGGTGTCATGGAGCAGGGGTAGAATACCCGGCTTCAAATCTGAAGGTCGTAAGTTCGAATCCTACTCCAGTCCACTACATTTTCAGGCATGGAGTGGTGCCTGACACCGGCAAGGAAAAAAATATTGCCAAGAGCTAGTGGGGCTATACTAGTTCAGGTGCAACCAAGCTAAGAAGGCCCACTAAGCTTCATCAAACTCACTCCCTCACCAGAACAGGAATTGGCCTCCCTGGTGCAGTATTTGGCCACTACCTCCCTCATGACTCCGACAGTTAACCCACGGCCCTCAGTCCCCAGTGGCTGCGGAGCACCGCCTTGATAGTCAGACCTGCTACGCGCAGAGTGTGCTAGGAATCTCGGGGTCTGGACAGGCCGCCAATGGAAACTGAACCTGGCAACGTTCAACACGCGCACCCTCTCGAGTGAGGCTAGCTTAGCAGGACTATTCGAGGAATTATCAGGCATTGACTGGGATATTATTGGCCTTAGTGAGGTTAGAAGAACTGGTGAGGCTTACACAGTGCTGACTAACGGCCACGTCCTCTGCTACAGTGGTCTTCCAGATAAGAGAGAATCCGGGGTAGGATTTCTAGTCCATAACAACATTGCGGGCAACATTGATGAATTCTACAGCATTAATGAGATGATAGCAGTCGTTGTAATAAAGCTGAAACGAAGGTACAAAATGAAAGTAGTACAAGCCTACGCCCCAACCTCTAGTCACGATGATGAAGAAATAGGACAGTTTTATGAAGATGTTGAATTAGCACTGTGAAAGGTGCAAACTCAGTATACTGTAGTAATGGGTGACTTCAATGCAAAAGTGGGAAAAAAGCAGGTTGGTGAGCAAGCAATTGGCAACTACGGCATCGATTCTAAGAATGCAAGAGGAGATATGTTAGTAGAATTCGCGGAAAGGAATAGGTTCCGAATAATGAGTACCTTCTTCAGGAAGCGCAGCAAGAGGAAGTAGACCTGGAAAAGCCCTAATGGAGAAACAAGGAATGAAATAGATTTCATACTCTCTGCCGATCCAAACATAGTGCAGGATGTAGAAGTGTTAGGTAAGGTAAAGTGCAGTGACCATAGGTTAGTGAGGTCTACGATTCCTCTCAATCTGAAGAGTGGGGAATTTAGTCAAGAGGAAATAGGCCAACCTAGAGGCAGTAAGGGTAAAAGCAGACCAATTCATGCTGGTGCTCGCAAACAAATATGCCGCTTTAGAACAGGAAGATGAAGGTAACATAGAGGTAGTGAATGAAACCGTAACTAGGTTGATCTCAGAAGCAGCAATTGAAGTGGGAGGCAAGGCACCAAGGCAAACAGTAGGTAAGCTCTCCCAAGAAACAAAAAACCTAATAAAGAAACGACAAAACATGAAAATGTCTAACTCAAGACATTCAGAACTGATCAACGAGAAGAAAGAAAGAAATATTCGAAATTACAACATGGGAAAGATTCAGGAAGCCGTAAAATATGGACTCAGCATTATATCAGTAAGAAGAAAGCTTGGCATAGGAGAAGGCAAGATGTATCCACTGAAAGATCAACATTGTAATATCATCAGCAATTTCGATCACATAGTAAAAGCGGCGGAAGAATTCTATACTGACCTGTACTGTGCCCGAAACAGCCAAGCTACTTTCATTCGAAATAGTGATGAACCAGTTACAGAGGCTGCTTCTATAACTAGCGATGAAGTTAGAAGGGCCTTGAAAGATATGACCAGGGGAAACGCTGCTGGAGAAGATGGAATAACAGTAGATTTAATCAAAGATGGAGGAGATATCATGCTTGAAAAGTCTGCTGCCCTTAAGACGCAATGCCTCACAACTTCAAGTGTGCCAGAGAGCTGGAAGAACGCCAACATTATGCTAATCCATAAGAATGGAGACGTTAAAGAATTGAAGAATTATAGATCCATTAGCTTGCTTTAAGTATTGTATAAAATATTCACCAAGATCACTTCCAACAGAATCAGGGCAACACTTGACTTCAGCCAACCACGAGAACAGGCTGGCTTCAGGAAGGGATATTCTACGATGGGTCATATCCATGTCATCAATCAGGTAATCGAGAAATCTGCGGAGTACAATCAACCTCTCTATATGGCTTTCATAGATTATGAAAAGGCATTTGATTCAGTAGAGATACCAGCAGTCATAGAGGCATTGCGTAATCAAGGAGTACAGGAGGCATACGTGAATATCTTAGCAAATATCTAGAAGGATTCCACAGCTACCTTGGTTCTCCACAAGAAAAGTAGAAAGTTACCAATCAAGAAATGGGTCAGGCGAGGAGACACAATCTCTCCAATGCTGTTCACTGCAGACTTGGAAGAAGTATTCAAGCTCTTAGACTGGGAAGGCTTAGGAGTGAGTATCAATGGCGAATATCATCAGAATATGTCATCAACGGCGAATATCATCAGAATATGTCATCAGCAACCTTCGGTTTGCAGATGAAATTGTCCTATTCAGCAACAATGGAGACGAATTACAGCAAATGATTGAGGACCTCAATGGAGAAAGTGTAAGAATTGGATTGAAGATGAATATGCAGAAGACAAAGATAACGTTCAATAGCCTGGCAAGGGAACAAGAATTCAGGATCGCCAGTCTGTAATTCTGGATCGCCTCTAGAGTCTATAAAGGAGTACGTTTATCTAGGTCAATTACTCACAGGGGACCCTGATCACGAGAAAGAAATTCACCGAAGAATAAAATTGGCTGGGAGTGTACACGGCAGGCATTGCCAAATCCTGACTGGGAGCTTACAGCTGTCGTTGAAAAGAAAAGTCTACAATCACTGCAGTTTACCGGTGCTAACATATGGGGCAGAAACTTGGAGGTTAACAAAGAAGCTCGAGAACAAGTTAAGGACCGCACAAAGAGCGATGGAACGCAAAATCTTAGGACTAACATTAAGAGACAGGAAGCGAGCGGTGTGGATCAGAGAACAAACGGGGATAGCCGATATTCTAGTTGACATTAAGCGGAAGAAATGGAGTTGGGCAGGCCATGTAATGCGTAGGATGGATAACCGATGGACCATATGGAGTGGATACCAAGAGAAAAAAAGTGCAGTCGAGGTCGGCAGAAAACCGCATTGGATGATGAAGTTAGGAAATTTGCCGGCGCAAGTTGCAATACGCTAGCGCAAGACAGGGGTAATTGGAGATCGCAGGGAGAGGCCTTCGTCCTGCAGTGTGCATAAAAAATAGGCTGACGATGATGATGATGATAATTGCTGTCGCAATAAAGACATGTATAGCATACCTGATTAAATCGAGCAGGCAAGGTGACTATTTTGGACCGCCTCGTCTGAAAGGGTATGCCATTAAATCATCATCGTCATCATCAGGAAGGGCAAATCAGAGTATGCATGGTGCCAGAAGTTTAAATTCAGTGGTGTGCAGTTGTAAAGGCAGTGCATGCTGTAAACTGGGAAATTTGGACGCTAGCTAAGGCAATAAATTTTGCGGTCATTGACATGAAACGAGAAGTGCACCAAGCAGCTCGCGAATGCGCTTTAGGGCGTGGCGGGATATATTTTAGCGAAAATGTAGCAACACCGCGTGGACGTCGATTTGCGGCATGGGCCGTAGCAACTTTAGGCAGCCCCAGGAAATCAGGACGGAAGATTAAATATTGAATGTAGCGACACAGCAGGAACGATAGAATCAGACCACAAAGAGTTAAGAAAAGACGCACAAAGTAGAAGTATAGAGACTGTAAAATTTGTTGCATAAACATGCACGGGGTCGTAAGCAGGAAAAATAGCTGGAAATTCAAACGCAGCCGAATGACGAAACCATTAGCTTGTACGCCTTGACAGAAACGCATCTACGATATTTGGAGCAGCCGCCTGTTACTGACAATTTTTTATGGGAGCAGTGCAACAGAACGAGTGGGTCAAGAAAAAGCGGAGGCGTAGGCATGCTAATTAGGCAAGGTATGAAGGGGTAAATGGTAAAAGAGACATGTAAGGAGCATTTTTGAATTAGCGGCACATGGGAAGGCATTAAGACTTGGCTTTGAGTACCTTACCTAAATATATGTAGTGAGCGCAGAGATAAAAATAAAGAATTGATTGATTGCATCGGAAGCGATATTAATGAGCTCAAGAAATCGGGCCAGGTGATATTAGAGAAAGGTATGAATGCGCACATGGATGATTTTTACCGATTTGCTGATTACAACGACACTCTAGTGCTAGATCTGTGTGATGAACAGAACTATATAGTAGTTAACAGGGAGAATAAGTGTCATGGACAGGTAACGTGGCAATGCGGAAACAGGCAGTCATGTATCGAATACCCCTTAGTGTCGGAAATGGTCTATGAACAACTAGACCAAATTATAATAGACGAAAATGGAAAAAAAATAGCCTGGGAAGCGATCATAGACGTTTAGCATTAAAGTTTGGGCGAGATACTAGCGCAGAACATGAACCCATAGCCTTAGAGTTTTTAACAATGAACGTCGAGCAAATAACAGAGCTCACAAAAAAACACAGAGAATTAAATGAAGGTGTTTCCCACAACATGGTAATATAAGGAACTGGTAGACGTTATGCAGCAGGCGATTTGACAGACACGGAAGAAAAAAAATATCGTGGATTGGAAAGAGGGATCCACGTATAGTGGTGGAGCTAGGCAGTAAAGCAAGCTATAGATTAGCATAAACAGACGTCTAGGGATCATCGAGAAGCCAGAAAATTTCGATTAAACGAAGAAGAAGTGTTTGATCTCTAGACGGAAGAAATACCATGAAAAGAAACGGGTGGCGAGTAGCTCGGACAAGACGAAATTAAATGCGCAAGTGAGCGTTCGGTGCATAACATTTCAAAAGAGACAAAGGTGCGCGTAAACTTAGAAGCACTCGGAGCTCCAACTAAAAATTCTCAAATGGCTATAATGGAAGAAGAGGTACCTTCGAAGTAGACGATGCACTGCAGTGCATCAGAGACATTATTAGGGACAACTTCGGCATGAAAAAAAAGCGTAGTTCAGACTCAAACAGGTCCAGCTGCACCAAAGAAGCCTGAGAGATCAAAATTATTATTGAAAACTTTTACTGAAAAAAAGAAGAAGAAAATGTCCCTAATAACAAGGTCGCAGGACACGGTGAAATCCCAGTGCAGCTAATCAAAAACTTCGGTCCAAAGAGCAAGGCACTGTGACTATAATGCCATAGAGCAAGTGACTACAACGAAGAAAATTCCAGTTGGATGGCGCGAAAGCAAGATGAACCTCATCTATAAAGACAAAGGTAATAAGGATAATACGAGCTCGTACAGGCCAGCTACAGTAACGTCGGTGACATATAAAATGTCAATGCAAGCTATCAAATTGCAACTGCCGGTGCTGTAGCACTCACCCGGCTACGCTTCCGCATGTGCTGTGGGAGTGCCCAGCACAGTACACACACATTAACACCACGACCCTCTCGTCGAGGTTGCGTGTGGCTCTGGGGAGCTCCACCCTCGACGACCAAACCTGGACGACCCAGCACGGCCATGAGGCGGTGGCGAGGAAAGCCCTCGACGTCCCCTCATGGGAGGCTTAGGCCCGGCCATCATAAAGTGCTGGTTCTACAATATAAGTTTATACCTCCTCCTCCTCGAAGTGGGTGGAGAAGATGATATACTGGAGGAACTACAGAATGGGTTCAGGCCGGGCAGACGCTTAGTGGATAATATGTTTGTACTAACTTATTCCATAGAGATTTCAGTAGCTCAGAATAGACCTTTATGAATAGCGTTTCTCGATATTAAGGGAGCCTACGACAACGTAGACAAGGAATGCGAAGAGACTCACTAGGTACGGACTCATTAGGAATTCGCATTCCTAATGGCATGCGAAGGGACTCACCCAGTGAGACGCATAGATAACGTCACCTTCCAGAAGCGCTTGCATTTATAGTTGATGGACGCACCAGCCGGTCAGCAGCCGAGGTAGGCAAGAGACGTTTAGAGTACTGGTGGAAAAATAGCAGGGGAGAGATTGATAGGACTGGATCCGTTACAGGCATAGGTAGTGGTAAAAAATTGATAGCGAAGTTTTGAGCAAGGAGGAGGAGGAGGACGAACAAACTTTTATTGAAACCAGCAGTTTAGTTAGCTGGGCCTAGGCCTTCCACGTGGGGACGTCGAGGTCTTGCTTCTTCGTCGCCTCGCAGACTTGCTGGCTAGCCCGGAGTTGGTCATCGAGGTGGGAGCTGCGCAGGGCGGCGTGTCATCTCGATGAGAGGGCCACAGTATTAATTGTCGGATATTGGTCTTTACATTCACATAGCATGTGGGGAAGCGATGCTGCCTGAGTCTTACAGATCTTGCAAATGTTACTAGGGTAGGTGTCTGGGTAGATCCTGTGGTAACGGGTTAGTGAGGGGTACGTGTTTGTCTGTAACAGGCGAAGGGTGGTTGCCTGTGCTCTGTTTAGCTTCTCATGAGGGATGGGGAAGGTTCTTCTTTCGAGATAGAAAGATTTCGTATGCTTGTTGTAGCTGGTGAGGCGATCGCGTTCCGCGGGTGCACCTGCGCTGTCTTCCGCACGGTTGACAAGTCCTCGTGCTACGGAGTGAGCGACCTCGTTGAGGTTGGTGAGGTGCGGATGTACGTCGCCGGCGTGCGCTGGGAACCAGACGAGAGTGACTTGGTTTTCAGGTGAGTGAGGGGCTTGGTGTAGGATGCGTAGTGCTTGTTTTGAAATACGACCTTTGATGGAATTGCTGATTTCCGTGCTGGAATCGCTCACGATGGAGTGGCAGTCCGGATCGAGGGCGGCCAAGGCGCCGGCCACTTCCTCGGCTGTCTCGGCGTTTTGGGTTACGATGCTGGCGGCATGTTTGAACGAGCCGCCTACTGCGGTAGCTGCCGCGAAGCGGTGCCCGTCTTGATATTCAGCTGCGTCGACGAAGGTGACGCCCGTGGTTTCGCCATAGGCTTTAATGAGGGAGGCAGGCCTTGCCTTTCGACGTTCTTTATTGTAGTCCGGTTGCATGTTTTTGTGGAAAGGATCAGCATGTAGCCAAGTCTGTACGCCGCGCGAAATAGGGTATTTGTCTCCATGCTGACGGTGGTAGGTGATGCCGAGTTTAGCTAGAATGTGCCGGCCATTTCTGTGAGGGTGAGACGCTCCAGATGATACCGACGCTGTGCTAAAAAAAATTGGGACATGTATACAAAATATTTTACAATGAAAAACATGTATGTATTGCACACCTGAATAAATAAGTAGGCTATATGACTATCTGTCGTCGCATCGTTTCAAAGGGGCTGCCAATAAATCACTGTCATCGTCATCCTGGAAAGGGCTTTACGGTACGGGAGGACGGCTTCTGCTACCACAAGGTTTTGCTACCATTTTTATTGGTAGCATTCTTCGCGGGCAGAGTGAAATGCGACAGGGTAAATGCTTCGGTTTTATTTTTCAGCTGTGCTGCTATTTTGAATTTGTAGGTTGAATAAATTTTCATTGCCAGCGTCATTCGTAATTGTTTTTCAATTCACCTCGTGCTTACACAAACATTAGGAATGTGTTATGGCGCAACATTTGGAGCTAATAATAATATTGTATGGCCCCTTTAGAGTGGCAGGTGATGCGAAAGCTTCCAGCTCTGCTGGGGCATGGTTGCGTCACCTCTGGCTCGGGGCGGTATTTATTAAGGCTTACCGTGAGTCATTGCAATAGGTGAGACAACCATGTGTGAATCTTGCGAAAGCTAAGAAACTATTGAACACAATTTGTGCCTTTGTCCACGTCGAGTGTGAACCACTCCAGATAGCGTTACACCTGCTGAATTCAAGAACATTTTCGGAAATGAAGATTCTTGGGCCACGGCAGTGCGCGTCGCTGATGCAGAGACTAACGAGAGCTTTACTGCAGTGCAAGTGAGCAGATCTGTGCGACCGTTTACAGACTTGGCGCACACCTTCGAGTGTGCGCCCAGCAAGTTCTCTTTCTCTCTATTCCTTTATTCATATTATTGCGATAGCAGTTATATGGACACATCAACCGGATTTCTGCCGTCGCCGTGAGGTTCCGTATAAAGTACAAGGGCGGTAAAATCGTAGCCGCGCTGTATGCGCGAGCGAAAGCGCGCGGGGGACGCGCGCTATCACGGAGAGAGAATGCACGGCGGAAAGCAAACGCGACCGTCGCGCGAAAGGTCGTGGGGGGATGGGAGGGAGGGAAGCGGAGCGACGCTGTGCTCCGGCACCAAAGGCGTATCTTGTAACCGGGCGTAAGGGGAACTTGCCACTCAATCTCCCACGCGACAGCAAGAAGGCGGGAAGGCAGCGCGGGAGGGAGGGGGGGCGCAGCTTCTACTCTGCCAACAACTGCGCTCGTACTTTGCCCGGCTTTGGCGGTCGCCTGCACCATCTCTTATCTCCACACGGCTCTGACTTTTGTATGCGCTGTGCATTCGCCGCTCAGTTTCCGTTGAAGCGATAGACCGCACGAACCTTCGCCCGCTGCGGCGGCTGCGCTTGCTGCCAGCGTTTAGACAGTCGTTGTCTGCGGTCATTCAGTGTGATCTATTCATATTTGCTTGTGAGCGCTAACACCACGCTTGTTAATTCAGTTGTGTCCAAGTTTATGCAGCCGATAAAACTACTTTCCCTACTCCGAATAGCTCTCTACTACTACTCTGCTATCGCAATTGATGCATCGCCTTTTGGGCGAAACTGCGACATTTTTTATCTCCCCTCCCCTAGTGCAGGTTGGTACACCGGACATGTGTCTGGCTAGCCTCCCTGCCTTCCATTGCTTCTCTCTCTCTCAGTTAAAATGTTTTGGAAATGTTGGGTAGTTACTGGGTTGCATTTATGTCAGTTTCATGTATTTCTCGTTGTAAACTCCTTATTGATGCGGGAGTACAGTTGTGGACGGTATTAAATATATCAAATTATACAAATATGCCCAGATGAACTTTTCCTTATGTAACGCCCTCCACTAACGTTTTATATTTTACTTCGCTTAGAAAGCGCAAAATAATCGCTTTTTGATTGGATTAAAAAATACGCCATTGTAAACCACCTACCTAATATGTAATCTACATTAGCAATACGTTCTGGCACCTCAAACGTTGTCGACGAATGCCTTTGGTCCCACACTAGAAAGTTTTTGCATTGCGAGGTACGTGATACGTTACCCTAATACGCGATAAGTCAGGCCCTCAGACGATAGGCGCTACCTATCCGAGAAATGGTTGTAGAAATATCAAGATATCAACTGTTGGCAGAATAGAATGAATTTAATAATGCAGGGATAAATTAAGTTTTTCTGTGGCGCCAGCAGTAATGCCGTGGCACCATCTGCTAGGTGAATATCAAAACCCTTTCCCTGCTCAGTGCCGCCTCCCTACACCGTTGGCAAAAATTAGGAGATTGGGGTTTTCGCCGCTCATGCGCTTTGAAAACTCGCTTGCACTAAAACAATTACTCTGGCATGTTGTTGTAAAATGCGCTGCATTGCATCTTTTACTACCACCTCTAAGAAATGTAGGAAACGGATGTCATTAGCCGACTTTACGACGCATTGAGTTTTAGATCACGTGAATAGAAACCATCCATCGGGAGTTTAAAACCACGTGTTCTGGAACCTCGCCTAAAAAAACGTGAATAAATACTAGCATTATACTCCGCAAGCCCTCACAACCTCCGTCCCTTCCAGTTAAGCCTACACTCTGCGACAGCCATGCTATCGGATAACAGACCCTGGCGGCGCATCGGCCAAAATATTGCTGTGTTGTCATCAGCGGGGGTCGAGGAGAAGTACCTAGGGCAGCGCAGATCCTGTAAGTGCTTGCTTGGGCGCACAATTGAGTAGTGAAAGCTGTGTATGAAGCATGGCCGTATTTGTTTGTTGACGGGTGCATGAAACCAGTACGCATGTTTCACTTCGGCCGAAGTTCCAGCTGCCATAGCAAGCCAGCCACCGCGACGTTTTGTCGTCTTTGTTTCCAACACTACGAGGAAATATGGTTTGACCGATTCAAGATGAGGTGGCATATTCTTGAAACCATGACAGTTGGCGCCATAACCGGTGAGCTCTCAGGATAAGCTATCAATATTAGCCGCAAAAGCTTCGTGAAGGGAATAAAAAAATAGTCCGACTATCCTCCATAACAACCTTCACACAGATGAAAAAAATACTCCCGTTTTTACATCCAAGAACACGGTAAGCATGGGAGTAATTATCAAACCGAAGCTTCCTATGTCTCCCTGATTCATCCGTGAGCACCGAAAGCGCACTGCAGGAAAGCCAACTTACACAATAGAACAACGGCTGCGCATTTGCTCACACAATAGAACCACGGCGCACGACAAACGTGTCGTAGAACGCTACAGTTTACATTCGCAGTTGTACCGATGAGAACAATGGAAACTGCAACGCCACGCTACCCAGACGAACTGTACATATCTGCATTGCATTACGCGCGTCACGCAATGCATTCCCACCCGCCACCATGGGTATAGGCCGCGGGTGCAGCGCCCGGCAGAAGAGACTGCGCACGCGAACGTATGCGCGAGCGCGATCGTGCCCGTAAGGCCGATCCCGTGTATCGGCAACGGCAAAGCCTCTGACCCTATACCACAGTGATCACAAGGCAATACTGTGGAAGTCTGTGAAAGTGAGTGTGTGCGTGTAATCAACGGCTACATGATCCAAAATAAAGGCTATGCAACTTAACGAAATGTATCTTCATTCAACTTCAACGTTTAAAAAATGCAATCCTAAACAAGCAGTCAAATCATATAGGCATCGCATCGGGTCGCTCACCATTTCTTAGGTTCGTTGCGTGGTTGTTGGCTTCGGACGTTGACTTTGATTCAGTTTGCATGGGACAAAGCTTCCCGTGCAACCATCTTTCTTTAAGAAAGGGGCTTTGGTTTTCTTCGTGACTGACAGAAAGTAAGAAGGGCAAATTCTGGTGGCATAAGACGCGCATGCGTACTGTAGCTAGCTTATACTTATTACGGTAACGTATCACTTATCATGCAGAGCTACAACTCCCTACTGTCTTCACCTTGCGTTTAGATCGAACATGTTGCAGTGCCATTTCGTGTGGAAATGAACAATGATTACATCTGGTAGCGAACCTGTGTCCCAAATGTCTTGCCTGCAGGAAATAACCCATAGCTTGCCGCACCAAATATTATACTGACAAACCCCAGGTACTCCAAAAAGGTTCACCAATTTTCAGTCGTCCTGATTACACGTAGTATATAGTTTCCATGAAAGTAATTGATCGCCGAAAAGCTGTGAAGGTGACGTAACGCGGCGGCCATGCGTCCTTAGAACGACCATGCAGTCATGCCATAAGTTACCTAGATTTGTAAGCCACTGTGCCACTTGTGCCTAAGACAAAGAAATTTTGTCGAGTGCCAGTAGACCTTCGAATTTTTCTAATCAGCTTAACGCCGCCGACAAAACTGCCCAATTATTACGTGACTTTGCGAACGCTACTGAATAATTGCTCTCGTGCACGACTAGCAATAGTGCCACAACTATACAGCGTCTCTTGAAAGTCACATACGGGCACAGAATGAAAAAGTACTGCTGGAAAGAGAGAAAGTTTATTAGATTTGTTTATTTATTACGTTCCTTTGTTTTGTGCCTCAGTGGCGTGTGCATACTCGTGCTGGCGCCGACACGTTGCGACGTTGATGGCAGAAAGAAAATTGGAAATAGATCGACCGTTCGTAATGAGCGACAGCATGCGCTCGAGTACAAGTTATTCGTGGATATATAGAGTAGAAGACATGTAAATGTAGCGAATGTTTATTGCACACGAACCATGATAATAATGACAGAATAACTCATAACTTCAGCTGGTCATATCGGGGTGGACTAGCACACTAGCTGTTGAACACAGAGAACTGCGCATAAATTTACCGCTGGAATGAAGCGCCATAAAATTGGAATGAGTGTTCCAGCCTGCTTAGTTCTTATAGGGCCGCTATAGACGAAAAAATGCGAGGAGTAACACTGCCCAGGTATCACAGCAGCAACTCGAGCCTTTAGAGCGGCCCACTCCATAGCGTAGAAGTTCGGCAAGTTTTCAGTATGCAAGGTTAAAAGGTCAAAATTAATCCGGAATTTTCTGTGTGAATTCCTCGTGCATCACGCGCACGCAATCTTGCAGGCATGTTCTCTTGCGCGAAAAAGCTCAGCCGGCCTGCTATAGCTGCTCTCCCTGTCCCATCAGCTGAGTGTATTCGTTCACAGCGCAAGAGTTATGGTGGAATGTAAAGTCACAAACTGTGACTCCTCTAGTCTTTATCAGCGGGAACGTTCAAGTTCGGATTATTATTAGTCCGATATAAAATGGAGAGTACATTAGGATATATTACAGCGACACAGTTCCCATGCAGGCAAAAAAAAAAACATAAGAACACTGTCCAGTACAGCTTCTCTATATGGGTTCTCCTCGGTGCTATCTTTAGGTCGTAAAAAGCTGACCAAGTGACACGGGAGAAGACGCCGCACATGCGTGACACCATTTCGAGGAAAACATTGTACCACTCACAGCTAAGCAATAACAATGGTTGGCTCAAACAGAAGGAAAATTGAGTAACAGCTCAATTTATCACGACAAAATTTTTAAAATCCTTTGCAGACGTACGCCGACTTGAGCAGCTGTTCATACAGCAAAGACTACGAAGCTGTATAAGCGAACCCTTAGCCACTTCGGAAGTAGCAGGGGTCCGTTTCCCGGTTGTCGTTTGTGGTGACAAGGGCGTTTTGGCGCTCAATTGACAGTGAAGACTGACGGCGGCGTCAGTTTTGTTGCGTCATTGCCGCAAACTCTTCGCATATGTCCAACGTGGAGCCGGTATAATGCGACGTGAGAAACAAAAATTGCCGATTATTCACAAAAAGAAAGAAAGAAAAACACGCCAGGAAACCTTTCACTTGAAAGAGATATACGTAACGTAAACTTATGTTAAATATATTCTTAATCACGTTTCAAAGCAAAAATACGGGACTCTGACGCAGGTTGCGTTGTTTGCTGACACCGAGCCCTCCGGCGCACACCGGCCTCGAGCGCTGCACGAAAAGAGCTGCGAAACTGGCCTTCACGGCTTCGCTGCAAATGTTTCCACATGGCGAACCTTGAACGTCATAAATGTGGAAAAACAAATAAGCTTTCCTTGAAATGTAACATAACGCGAATCCCCGAGAAAAACGACGCCCTGTTCTCAGTTGGCGCATACAAAAGACAATATTGTAAAAACATCCGAATACGCAATATCATTCACAACAGGTCACATCAACGCCTACTTCTGCAGCCTCTGGAATAGACAAATTGCTGGATACCCGCTGTCAGTCTGGCTGGCTCATACTCTCACATTTCTTGTTGAGCAGGGCCTAGTACGGCGTATCGATGACCGCTGCGCAGGTTTCTCTTGGTGCCCTGAGACCCATCCCTGACGCCGGATGGCAGTTAGCGTCAGGATCGCTTCCCTCGACGTGATATCAGATGGAAGGGGCTCATTACGCGAGTAGGATGCACTGTTGTTCTTCGGTGGTATCTTATAAGCAGCGCTGCGTTGCAATAACATGGCCGCACGAGAAAGCCAGCAGAGTTAATGGTTCTCGGATTTGGTCGCCTATGGGATGTGTGAAAGTGATGCGCGTGCCGGATACCTTTCGTGGATTCAGCGTCGCCACGAGGCAGAACCAGCCTATTTGCACTGTATCTGCGAAATGAGGATACCGATGGTTGTTCCTGGGGCACGAGGTACAATTTTAAATGCGAAGCATTTCTTGGCGAACATTTGCAACTTTGACAGTATCTGTCTAGCCAGCTACGTCTTGGGGCTCTCATGGTCGTTTGATTAACTTGTTATTTACCAAAATTGGCCTAGTATGACAAGATTGTGTGACAAACATAAATTATAGGTCATGACATGAATATCATGACATGCGTGTAGGTCATGAAACCGCCTTCTAAAATGGCTATGACTCAGCGAAAAACATTAACGTTCAAAAACACTGAAATGGATTCGGACGTGGACACTAAGGGAAGGAAACACTAAACGATGATGGTAGAAGGCATAGTCATGAGCACGGCTCAGCAAAAATGACAATGACTCACCGAAAAAAAATATTAACACTCAAAAACCACTAAAATGGGTCCTGATGGAGGGTACTAAGTGAAGGGAACACTAAAGGATGTAGACGCTATAGTCATGACCATGACTCAGCAAGAATGACAATGACTCAGCAAAAAAGATTTACACTCAAAACCAATGAAAAGAGTTCGTACGTGGGCACTAAATGAAGGAAACACTAAAGGATGGTGGTAGAAGCCATAGTCATCAGTATGACTCAGCAATAATGACAATGACTCAACGAAAAAATATTAACACTCAAAAACCAATGGAATGGGTTCGGATGTGGTACTAAGTGAAGGAAAAGGCTAAAGGTTAATGGTCGAAGTCATAGTCATGAACTTGACTAAGGCTTTCGCCTTAAGGTGTCTAAAAGGACTCCTGAGGACTCAGTGAAATGAATGTCATGACATGTGTGTCATGTAGGTCATGAAACAGCCGCCTACGTCTTGGTGCTCTCATGGTCGTTTCGTTAACTTGGTAGGCACACTGCTTCGCATAACGTCGATTCCCACAAGGTGTGGGATCTGCCACCTTTTTTATGCCTTGCCGAAACATCAACACACCTGCTATAATTACCAGACTTGCATGCAGTATCTATAGGAATCGCAAGATATAATCAGGAAAGCATTCTCGTTGGCTGAATTCTCGTTACCCGCCACGGAGGGGTCGATGTGTTAGCGACAGTACCGACACGAACGCAGGGAACACTTGCGTGTAATTTCTTCAAATACACACCTTACGCTACGAAACTTTCCTATAATATTTATCGTCATCATCATCATCATATATGTAGCCTATATTTATGTCCACTGCAGGACATAAATTTATATCGTGTGCTAAACAGAGGAACTCCATAGCGTTGCCTGCACTCAACATACTCAAGACATAACTCCCATTAACAAAATCATTCACTTTGCTAGCCTTCACGGTTTGTATTTATGGGGGTAACTACGCTGATTAAATACAGTAATTTTAGTGATACAGGTAAGCTTCCGTAAGGGCTTGCCAAGGTTATACCGAACAATTAGGCATATGCAGTATGATATGAATGTACTCAACTAAACAGCTGTTGGCTTGTCCGCAATGTAAGAGCCTAGCCATAGAGCAGTGCTTTTCTTACTGTAATACTGTACATCTATTTTTCCTGCACAGCCCTGGAGGTCGGCCAAACATTTCACATACGATTGGAAAAGAAAGCGATTAAAAAAAATATCTTCAAGGAAAGCATCCCTGCCCGCTCACATCTTCACTTTTCCGTAATACATGACACTTGCCTCGTGTCCTTTCGCCGCAGCTCGCTGTCTTGACATGCTCTCAGCCCAGACACCGAATAAATGTTTCCCAGGGGGGCCGAGCACGACTCTATCAACTCTCCGTGCAGATCCGCCGGCGGTATTCGCTTCGCCTCGGCTCCTTCTCGGTTGCAAAAACGAGTTCGCGGCGCAGGTTCTTCCTTTGCCATTCCCTCCAACACTCGTTGCGTTCCGGCCCACAGTTCCCGGAAGAAGAAGTCTCTGTTCGGCACAAAACATAGTTGGGAATCGCATACATTGACCCTCCGTGCGCCCCGTCTTTTCCAATGTTTCCGTCTTGCCGGCAATCCCACCGCCGCTGCTTACACTCATCTGCGCAGCCCATTCCACCCCGGGGCGTCATTTCTCTTTTCCTTTTTGCAGATCACGAACGTTTTTTTATTTGTACGCGTTTGTGCGCGCAAGAGCAGAAATTCTGTATATGAACCATCTGCACCTCTAAAGGTTACGGGATTGAAACAGGCACTGATCTGCTGCTGTTTTCCAATATCTAATCACATAACGACCAAGTGGAATGCATTCGAGAAAGGCAATTCTAAGCGCATGACTGCATATCACACACGCTGTGGTGCTCGTATTTGTGCCGCAGTTTCTTAGTCAAGTAAACGCAAAGATTGCAGTAAACGAGTCTACAAATGTTGTGAAACTTAGCGCTAAAGGAGTGATTTGCTAAACAGAATAACACATAAATTGGAATATGGATCCGCTATATCTGAATGGTTGAATTATTGTGTACCAAGTTGTGAAACGAAAAAAAAGTTATATATTTTGTGTGCCTGCCCCAAAACACAGTGTTTTAAGTCGTTTAAGCTTATACTCAGAATATTTGGTCAGTGCGCTTAGCTAATCAATTCACATCTGTAATCAGCCTTTCTAATTATGTATTTCAAACTATGAGCGGCATTTGAAAAAAAAAACCTGTAGAGGGTGTTCAGAGACACACTATGCTGTTCTTTCTACGATGTTACCATTGATACAGATATCCGTTCTCTCTCTTTTTTTTATGACCCTTAAAAAGAGCAGGTTAAATATCAAAAATACAGGACATGGTTAATTTTATGATCGAGTATAAGATACCCTACATTTCTTGAGCCAAGGGTCTTTAAAATGCGCAGAAAACATGCACCGAGACTTATTCAAACAGGCGCAGTAACGCAAGCTCGTGCTAATCTAGCTACATGCAGGATGTTTTTTTTTTTAAGCTGAACCAAATTTTTGAAAATTGCCTGTGGCAACTATCACAACTCTAACCCTTGATCTAAACTACTCTATGAGGCGGCCATTACATTTACGAGAAATCAAAATGCTTAATTGAGTAATTAACCTAATTACGCTAATTAAGTTCTTACTTAATTACTCTACGGCACATATTTCAATCTACGAATTATAGCCGATGAGTACGCAAGACGTATCCACTTGGGACGAATTCTCAGGACTGCACCAGTTCCGTAATAATTTTCCATGCGTCCAACGAAATCCATTACGCGTTCCAGTTACTTTACTTTGGGAAAACGCAGTTGCGTGCACTGAAGCACAAAACTAAATGGAGCAACAATGCTTTTAGTCGAACACTTTGGAAATTATTCTCTCGAACCTTGTCTGAATTATGCTATCTGCCACAGGCAGTTTTTTTTAATTTGGTGCAGCTAAAAACAAAACACCCTACATAAGCGTAGTTGTCCACGCCAACAAGTGTCAATACTCACCGCGGTGGAGAAGCAGACTACCACTTCTAATATATACACATGACGCTAACACGAGTACGCTTGTTTGATTTCAGCACACACGTTCACTTTTTCTTCGCGAGTCTGGTTTTATTCACCGCAGAACGCGGGGATGTACGACTCTGTTTTTAACAGCGAAGCTGTTTAACCTGGACGTTTGCCGTGAGGTGTAACGCCGAAATGGGGGCCGATCCTGGTGGTAGTGCAGAAAGGGTCCAAGCGCAATGGCACATACCCCTGTGAACTAACGAAGCTGTTTAAGCTCGGGGATTGTCCGTGGAGTGTACGCTGCAAAACCTCCGCCTGGCGATGACGTCACCATGCGTCGCCTAGCAACGCTTCGCCCCAGCTGCGTGAGCCGTGACGTCATCGCGCGCGCCGCATCGCTTCGCCTTAGCTTTGCCGAGCCATGGCGTCACCGCGCCGTGCGGAGTGGTTGCCGCGGCTGCGCAGAGGCGAAGCTAAGGGGTGAAGTGAGTGCGCCGACCCATGGGATAGATAGCTTCGCGTCGCCGCCCCGGGGACACAAAAGCCCCGCCGTCTCCGCGCCGAGCAGATCGCCGCGAAGAAGAGCGTCACTCCCGAAGAAGAGGGAGCGCGGCGCGAAAGCCGCCGCGCAGCTACTTGAGAGCGAGCGAGACTACTTCGGTCCGATCCCGAGTATCGCGTCGCCGAAGTGGCGGCGAAACGTCTGCGATTAGCAGAAGATCCAGAGTTACGAGCCCGCGAAACCGAGTAAACGTGTTTGAGCGTTCAGAAGCGTCCAGATGCTTGACCGTGAGTGTTGGTTGCTCCTTGCTCTGTCGATGATTCCGGGGTGATCTTGCGCGAAACGTGGCCTAGTCTGGAAGCATAACTTCACAAAAACTTGGCCGAACCGAGATAAAGCTAGATGGAGTCGCCAGCTTCGCTGTTTGCCGAGTCTTCGCACCACTAGTGCGAATCTGCCCCTATTTTTTTGTGATCATGGCAATTGGGATATCATCATCATCATCATCATCATCATCATCATCATCATCATCATCAGCCTATATTTTATGTCCACTGCAGGACGAAGGCCTCTCCCTGCGATCTCCAATTACCCCTGTCTTGCGCTAGCGTGTTCCAAATTGCGCCTGCAAATTTCCTAACTTCATCACCACATCTGGCTTTCTGCCGACCTCGACTGCGCTTCCCTTCTCTTGGTATCCGTTCTGTAAACCTAATGGTCCATCGGTTATCCATCCTACGCATTACATGGCCTGCCCAGCTCCATTTCTTCCGCTTAATGTCAATTAGAATATCGGCTATCACCATTTGTTCTCTGATCCACACCGCTCTCTTCCTTTCTCTTAACGTTAGTCATAAGATTTTTCGTTCCATTGCTCTTTGTGTGGCCCTTAACTTGTTCTCGAGCTGCTTTGTTAACCTCCAACTTTCTGCCCCATATGTTAGCACCGGTAGAATGCAATGATTGTACACTTTTCTTTTCAACGACAGTGGTAAACTCCCAGTCAGGATTTGACAATGCCTGCCGTATGCACTCCAACCCAATTATATTCTTCTGTGAATTTCTTTCTCATGATCAGGGTCCCCTGTGAGTAATTGACCTAGATAAACGTACTCCTTTACAGACTCTAGAGGCTGGCTGGCGATCCTGAATTCTTGTTCCCTTGCCAGGCTATATTCATCGGCAACCCAATTCTTACACTTTCTCAATTACGGTCCTCAATCATTTGCTGTAATTCGTCTCCATTGTTGCTGAATAGGACAATGTTATCTGCAAACCAAAGGTTGCTGAGATATTCGCCGTTCATCCTCACTCCTAAGCCTTCCCAGTCTAAGACTGGGAAGGCTTAGGAGTGCTCAGCTCCTAAACGCACAGCTCAGAAAGGAAGATGAGGCTCTAAATGCGAAGTGCATAGCGTTGGAGGGTACTGTAGAGGAGGTAAATAATCGTCTAGCAAATGCAGAGCAGTATTCAAGGAACTGCAATCTCGAAATAAAGGGCGTCGAAAAACAAGCAAACGAAAGCGTTCCGGACATCCTATCCAAAATAGGCAGCAGTCATTAACGAACCGATAACTGCAAGTGATATCGAAATCTGCCACCGCGTGCCGACTCGGAACAGTGACAATATGAACATTGTAGTTCAATTCAAGTCGCGTGCGAAGCGAGATGCAGCCCTAAAAAGCGCAAAGAAGACTAGGTTCACTAATGCTGATATTGGACTTCTCGGCCGGACCCCAATTTTTGTGAATGAGCATCTCTGCCCAGCACGAAAAAGGCTTCTCGGTATGGCCATTAAAAAGAAACATGAACAAAAATGGAAGTCCGTGTGGACTTCCAACGGCAAGATTCTGGCAAAACAAACTGATGACTCAGAAGTTGTGTACATCAACAAGGAGCAGGATCTTGCTAGGATATGCAATACACCTAGGTCGGAGTAGCAGCACGTAGTAGTATTTTTTTGGCAATATGGATTACCGCGAGTTTTCCCTCCCACAACAAATTCAACAGAAGCAGCTCTCTCACAAATCTGTTCTTCATTTGAACGCCCGTGCAGCATCGAACAAAGAAGAATCCATTGTAAATTTTATTAATCAATTTTCTTTTAAATTTAGGATTATAATGCTCACCGAGACTTGGTACTATGATGGTTGCATTATGCTCCGCCTTGATGGTTATAAGAATTTCTGCATGAATCGCTCGAATCGTAGAGGAGGCGGAGTTTCAATCTATGTCGATGCTGATGTTCAGTGTGAATCTGTTACTGATTTTTGTAAATCAACTGATGCTTATGAATGTCTAACTTTAAGAAGCAACCTCGAAATAATATGCGTCATTTACCGTCCACCAAACGGGGATATTACGGTTTTCTTAAATTTCTTTGAAATGCTTTTAGAATATGTTCGTGCAAACAATTTCCACCTAGCATGTACTGGCGATTTCAATATTAACATCTTAGAGCAGAACACAACCGTAGTAGATTTCACGACCAAACTTCTTTCCACTGGTTTCACGAATCATATTGCGACAGCAACACGTGTCACCTTGACTACATCAACGGCACTAGACTTAATCATTACAAATACTGAATCAGTCGTCACTCAAGCTGGTACTATCGCATCGGATATTAGCGACCATTGCCCTGTTTTCATGTTCTACCAGCTACCAGAAGGTCACAAATGCGCAGCTCAATCAATTTTTACCGTCCAATACATATCAGATAGCGCTCTCGAGTCCTTCCAATGCGATATAGCTACACACGACTGGTCGTCGGTCCTCGCGAAACAAAACGTAGACGATGCCTACTCTGAGTTTATCAATATTTTTGTGAACTTGTATGCCAAACACTTTCCTTTCAAATCGTTTAGGCCATCTAAAATGACAAGAAAGCCGTGGGTAACTCGACTACATGCCTCAATGATAAAAAGCAAAAATAACCTTTATCACTCTTTCCTACGTACGCGAACGTTAGATGCACTCAAGAATTTTAAGAAAGCACGAAACAATTTGAACGCAGAACTTCGCCGATCCAAAAAAGCATATTATCAGCAAATTTTTTCTGGAATAGCTTCAAAAGATCCTGAAAGCGCATGGAAAACAATAAATGATGTATTGGGTCGGGGGGCCACAAAACTGCCACTAAATCAAATCACATGTAACAACACAGTGCTGAGTGGCCAAGCAATGGCCGAATATTTCAACCATCACTTCATCAATATTGCCACAGCACAGAATACTTCCATAGGTAAAGTTAGCTTAGCTAGCCGTTCTGTCGAAAGTGTATTCCTTGAACCAACAAATGAGCTAGAAGTACAAGCGACAATTATGAACTTGAAAAACAGCAAGGCATTAGATGCAGATAATATTCAAATAAAACCTGTAAAGTATGTACTGCGTTTTCTCCTTCCCGTACTGGTTCACATATTTAACCTAGTCTTGGAAAGTGGGACGTTCCCTAGCGCTATGAAAAAAAGCAAGGTAGCTGTACTGTACAAAGGCGGGGATAGAAACAACGTAGCTAACTACAGACCGATAAGTGTTATTTCCGTTTTTTCAAAAGGACTTGAAAAAATTATATTAATCAGAGCAACAAATTTTTTCGAAAGACAAAAAATATTATCGGATGCTTTATATGGTTTTAGAAAAGGCAGATCAACCGAGACCGCATTATTAACCATAAAGGAACATATACTACGCAATATAGATAAAAGCCACTATACTCTAGGTCTTTTCATTGATTTCACAAAAGCATTCGATTGTGTAAACCATAATATTTTATTAGAAAAGCTTTCACTATACGGGATACGCGGAAACGCTCTTGAACTTTTTAAAACCTATTTGACGAACAGAAGTCAGACAGTATCAATAGGTGAAAACCAGTCTTCTTATCTCACAATTAAGACTGGTGTACCGCAAGGCAGCATTTTAGGCCCATTCTTATTTAATACATTCATTAATGACATTCCCGACATAGACACTTCACTTAACTTCGTTATTTACGCTGACGATAGCACTGTCCTTATTTT
The DNA here is from genome assembly GCF_013339745.2 of Dermacentor silvarum. Taxonomy (NCBI): domain Eukaryota; kingdom Metazoa; phylum Arthropoda; class Arachnida; order Ixodida; family Ixodidae; genus Dermacentor; species Dermacentor silvarum. Next base: position 14,729,467 of record NC_051156.1, on the reverse strand, counting down.
CTCGTCCAGATGCAGACGTTTTGGCACGAAAATGCAACATTTTTCTTGAGAAGTTGTTTTACTGGTCCCAACAAAATAGACTTGCAGTGAATCCAACTAAAACCAAAATCATTGTATTCCGCGCAAGAAACAAGCCATTGACGATCAATCGCGCCGTTTATTATGCTGGGCAGGAAATCGAATTCGTCCACGAACACAAAATACTGGGCGTCACTTTCGAGGCCTGTTTATCTTGGGATACACAGGTGAATGTAATCTGCAAAAAACTATCTCATGCATCTGGACTGATGGCACGTTGTCGCACAATTTTTCCGACATCTGTCAAAATTCAAATATATCATGCACTCTTCCAGGCACATATCAACTACTGCAGCCTAGTATGGCAAACAACTACTAAGACAAATAGTATGAAAATCCACGTGTTACAAAAAAAGATAGTTCGATACATTGCAAACATTCCGTACTTATCACACACTGGCGTTGCATTTCACGCCTATAAGATTATGGCCTCTCATCACATATACAACTTTCGTATCTTACGCTCGTTCTATTTTTCGGCTAGCTCCATTCACGAATTCCTTACACACACAGCTTCATTAAAACCCGCACTAAGTAACAAATGCACACGAAACACGGACCTGTGGTTCACACCGCGTTTCCGCACGAACTACAAGTTACAAACTCTGGAACATAATTTACCTAGTATCTTAAACAGGTACAAGCATACCATGGGCTTTACTTTGAAACAGCTTAAAGATTATTTCCGAAACATGTAGCCTTATAATGCTGTTAACTATCAGGATGCAATTGAAAATTGTACAAGTGGTATTTTAAATCGCGACTAAACTTTTCAAACCTATATTATTGTTCGAAATGGATTTGTTATAAATTTTTACTGTTTGGTATATCTGTGATCTGTTGGTATATCTGTGATCTGTTAGTCTAATCGGTTTATTTGTGTATTTACAATATATACGTGTGTTAGTATATTGTGAGTATATGTGCATGAATATGTGCATGTAAACTGTATGTGGTATTAATGGTTGTTTTTCTTTTTCATCAGTCTGTTTGATCTCCAGAACGTCACCACTGCTAAAAGTTTTTAGGTTGCCCGGGCCTAGTCAAGCTGTAAAAAAACAGCTTTTTGCCCAGGTATCCCTTCCAGAAATCTGTATTTTGTTTTCTGGAAAATAAAACAGTAATGAGTAATGAAATGAAGAGCTTGAATACTTCTTCTGAGCATGCAGTGAATAGCATTGGAGAGATTTTGTCTCCTTGCCTGACCCCTTTCTTTATAGGTAACTTTCTACTAATTGGGATATATTATGTCCTAATAACGGGGAATATTAATTACGGCGCACCATGTGGTTTTGCGTTGTAAATGAATGACATTTTTAAAATGTTTGTGCAGCGTTTAACAAAATGAGTTCTTACGTAGTGTTGCTTCTATTAACAGCGGAGCTGTTTAAGCGGGCCGTAATGTGTGCCGCGAGCCGCAAAACCTCGCCGAGCTATGACGTCACTGCATTGACTAGCCACCCCATACCAGCTGTGCGATAGCTTCGCAAGACTCCGCGCAGACACACTGCGCGCAGCGCGTCTGCTCCGCTTGTCATAAACGTTCCGTGTAGCACGTGTGGAGGCGGCGTTGCTAGGGTGCGGGCGGTAGCAGCAGCCATGGGGAGACCGAGGAAGAACCGCACTCCCGAGGAAGAGGCCGCTTTACGGAAATTATGCCGCTTGGGCAAACAAGAATACAATCGCCGGCGTCGAGCTTATCCTGCACAGAGAGCCGAGGAAGCCTTAGCCAAGCGACGGCGCTGAGTATAAGATACTGAATACGCCGATCGAGAAAGGGAACGAAGGCGAATCGGTATGCGGAACGTGCGCGAAAACCCCGTCTACAGAGAAGTCTAGGCATCACGACGCCGAGCTCGTAAGTCTATGAGAGGAGCGTACGGCCGTTACGAGCACCAAAACCTTAGCAAACCTAGTAAAACTATCGTCGCTCCGCTTTTCTTAAGCCTTGCGCGTCCTAGCGCATGCTTTTAAATTTTTTCCTATATCAGGCATATTCAGTTGCCTATGTCAGTGGTATGGTTCAATGGCGAATGCACATCCTTTTTTGTTAGTGTTACCGCCGCAATACGCACAAGAAATTAGGAACACACATGATGCTTCCAAGTAGTCGCACAGAGAGCTACTCTCAAGAGCAAATATTTGTGAGTGGTGTCAGTGTGAAACCAACGATGTGAAAGGACCCGTAAACCACCTCCGATATTTTTTAAAACATTTCAAGTAAATACGCGCCTCGAGTTCAGTATGCCGTCACGATCAACGATGCCAAAAGCACGTAGCGCTGCCGCGTTTGGGTGTCACGCGCGCACAAGCAAACTGAACGCATCTCACTCGATGACCGCCGAAACTATTGGGGGCGAGCTTCACCACTGGAAAAGCAGGCGCCACCATCGGCGTGACGTAATATAAGGGATCAAGTGGGCACAGCGACCGCGTCGTCTGCTTCGGAAGCGCAGAAGCGAGCTGAAAACGAAAGTTTAGTCCCACCTTCGCTACGGTTCTTATTACGTTGGGATGTTTTCCCGCTTCGAGTGCCTGCTTGACAGCACTTGAAAGCACTATAATAGGTAGTGGCTGCCTTTGAAGCGTCCGACATGGTAGGCTATTGCTCCGTAGCGCAGTGCCGGACGCGCACGCAAAGGAGGCCGGTGTCAGCCTTCACACGTACTCAAAGTCCAAGAAGCTGCGTGTAGCTTGGATTGCGAAACTTCGAACGGACAAGCAGCCATCGGCTACAACTCGGGTGTGCAGCAAGTACTTTCGCGAGGAAGATTTCTGCTACTGCGTTGGGGCTGCGATGTTCGGTGAGTAGCAGAAAACACGCACTGAGAAGCTCGCCCGCGCATGCTACCCGGTTAATGTAATGAAGATTTCGTCTATGAACTTGATGCTATAAGATACTGGCATGTTCACCAGAATGGTAAGGGATCAGTAGGAAGCAAATTATAAAAAAGCCTGACATATGGTCATGTTTGTGTTAGCCCCAAACAATGAATGTACTGGATTAACAAAAAGAAGCAGCGGGAAATTCCTCGCTGAGAAGACCGATACACATACAGTGCAACGCAACTTGAGAAATAACGATATTGAAACGTCCAAGAATTCCGAAGAGCCGACAAAAATGATTAAATCGCAGCGATGACACATCATGAGTCGCCGTATAGCGTCAAAGTCCCAAGTTATAACGAAATTATTTTTGAACAGCTCTGATAGCGTCCACGCAACAATGGTTGCTTCTGTACTGTCAAATGTTCATATACTGCGGCCTAAAGCTCACGGCGCGGTGCGAAAACGTGCTCGCAGCGAAAGCGAAACATTGTGCGCGGACATGCATGCACACGCGCAGTCGGTGTGGCTGCGAACCCGTGCGCTCGCTGCATTGAGGCTTCATTGTGTTATGCTCGCTTTGGTTATATGGACAGCACTCTATAAAAACACATTTGAAATAGCTCTCAGCGTTTGCCTACCTTTCACGCAAGAAGCTGGTTCGGGGGACTTCATCGCGTCGACCGCGCGCAATTGACGTTCATTGTACGTGTTCGGTAAATAGATATCGCCTGTGAGCTATTCTGCGCTTTCTGTTTGGCCAAGATTATTATTTTGACAGTAAGAAACTTCCCTCGTTTGGAGAGTACTTGCAGAAATGGCCAGGAGGGATTCCGCGTGGTGTTTTTATTGAGCGCCGACAGCCAAACTAATGAGGTTTAGGGCGGTTTAGGATGGATCAAGATGTAATAAGGAGGATTAGGGTGGATTAACGTCGATTAACGTGCATGAAGGAGGATTAAGATGGATTAAGGTCGATTAAATGTAATAAGTAGGATTATGGTGGATTAAAGTTGAAAAGGGCGGATTAAGGAGGATAAAGGTCGGTTAAGGTGTATTAAGGCGGATTATGGTGCATTGAGGTGGATTAAGGTCTATTAAGGTGTATTAAGGAGGATTAGAGTGGATTAAGCTCGAATAAGGTGCGTGAAGGTGGATTAGTCTGGATTGAGGTGAATTCAGTATATTTTACAAGACTCACATTCGCGTCTCTTAGGCGATAGCTAAGGACACCTGGTAATCTTTTTCAGTTCTTGAATTTGCTTTGAACTGGGCTGCCGTGCACGCGTGAGTGGGTGATGATTATTATTTGGTTGTCTCGCTGATACAGGCAATATGCAGGAGGCAATCGCGCATCCTTGCTGTTGACTTCGAGGCGGAGGCCGGGAATCTTCGCTTTAATAGCGAATGCGTTACAATCACCTTTCTTCGGTTTTGTTCTGTGGGTAAACCTTTTCCATCCATGTAACACGAGCCGATGTCATTGTATCAATGCGCTTTGATTACGAAAGTTCAGCAATACATAATGATTATGGTTATGATGTAGCAATGCAGGGAATATTATGTAGGCAATAATGTTAGGCACTGCAGCGTATTAGCCACTTGTACTTGTATAAACGACGTTTATTCATCCTGTCGGAGTGATTAACTCTTCAATAAATGTTCTAGCTACATTTCACTAAAGACAAATTTCAGCGGTGCATAATACAAGAACTTGGAAAAAAAACTGAAGCCCAACGCAGTTCTAACAATTTTCTCCCACCGACCTGTCGTGAAGCACAGGAAGCCCCCTCGATAGCGGCATGAACCTCGAACTGACAGTAGTAAGTGATTGCTGCTGCTTGCTCCTTGTCCCGCCTGCAATAATTTCAGCAATAATGATCTCGGTCGCTTAACAACGCAGCCAACGACACTATGATCCTTTATGCAGAGTCTGTCGCCACCGCATGCTTGCCCGAAATCTACAATGTGTCGGCAATAGGGCCCCCCGCTAATCAAAATCACAATTTTGACTATCCTACTACATAATTTAACGGTATGTCGATGTGAACTATCAAAATACCTTATCCAGAGGCGTTTCTTTTGCCTAAATATATAGAATGCCTTCTCCCTTAGGTATACCGAGTATTTTTAAAGCTTCATTGACACCGACGCAGCCGAAGCCAGAGGGTTCCTGGACTAAGGAACCTTCCCACCTCAGGGTGATACCGGGCCTCGCTCGGGACACTGTTTCACTAATAAACGTTTCTCTCTCTCTCTCTCATTGACACCGACGCCTAAAGAATAATCTGTAAATACATTGCCTCAGCTTCTGTTATTGTGGGCGATGAGTGGTTGCCGGCACCGCTTCATAGCACTGAAATTGCGCAACCGTCCTATTCAATGCAGAAACCATAGCACAAAAGCTACTTTGACATTGAGACGAACACATGGACGGACGATGCACTCGCCAGTAATTCATTATAAGGAGGCACGCCGAGTATAATACCTGTGGTGCACATGCACGCACATGCAAGAAAAAACTGCCAAACACAGAGCGATTTGCCACAAGCAATACTAAATCAGATGCACAAAGTAAAGCAGCGTATCATGTGGCAGAAGAAATAACTGGAGTGTACAACTCGCTTTAAAGCTCCTTTTACATCAGTGTGTATCATTCATACGGCTTTAAGATGAAACCAACCTCCTCATAAATGTTGCCTTCAGCATTCTCCATGCTGTTATCACCATTTTTCAAAATTTACTACGCCACTGGGGCGCTCATTTGGCCCAAAATCATACGCCTCCATCGAATTGTGCGGCCCGTCCGCGGGAGCCCAGGCGCAATAGCGTGGCGTGCGCAGCGCGCGCAGCCGGCGAGCGAGGAGAATCGAGGAGGAAAGCGCGGCGGGGAGGAGAGTGTCGCTACTTTCAAGTTATCAAGGGGTTTTACCAACGGCGAAAGCCCCTGAAACTTCGTAAAGTAGCGACACTCTCCTCCTCCGCCTCCCCTTCTTCTTGTTTCTCCTCTCTCTTGCACTCCTTCCTCGACCGTGGCGCCGCCTACTCCGCTTGAGCATAATATTGATTCGTGCAGTTGTTTATCTTTCACCGGTGACCGCTTTTCCCCAGCTAGCAAATGTTAAACGTTATCGCTCGGCGCTGGACGCGCCTGCCCTGCATGTATCGGAAGTTTCTCGGACGTTATCGATGTGTCTATCCGTTGTCTGTTGTCACCGACGCTTATGTAATCTGATTGTTTGAGTGTCGCGAATTGTGTAGTACTTTCTGGAAGACACGCGGGCACCAGGGATTAGTGTAGAACCTTCGATGACTCATGTATAAAAGCCGACACGTTTCGCCGATGATCAGATTACGACGATCGCCGACTGTGTTCGCCGCTATCGTTGTGCTCTTCGCCAATCGGTAAACGCTTCTCGGGCGAAAATGGCGATGGAGCGCGATCGCAAACAAACGCAGCCAGCGCCCCACGTGATGCCATTAGGCCAATAACGACGCGGCGTCCGCCTCGGACAGGGCGTGCGAGGAGGAGGCGGCATTCTTCAAAGGGTGTCGCTACTTTTACATTGAGGAGCTTCACCAACGGCAGGAGCGGTGGCCGGGCGCCGACCGCGACGAGCCGAGTTGCTGGAGAATCGAGGGCCGTGGTGTGATGTCACAGTGCGGCCACGGCGCAAAGTGCGGCCACGGCGAAGAGGCGAAAACCTGGCGTAATGTAGCAATCGCTACAAAAGTGCGTCATGATTAAAGTGCGCGCCGCGCATCACACAAGCCAACAACGGAGAAGTCGGCCCCGCGGCAGATTCGACAGAGGGAGAGAGCGCACACGCCACAGACAGCCGACACGATCAACGGAGACCATATTATAGAAGCTTCAGCAAGATACACAAAGGCTACGGTATCAAGAGAGAGGAGAGAGAGGGCGCGCGCCGGAACCCCGACGCACGGCGAGCAGAGAGAGAGAGAGAGAGAAGGAGGACGACAACCCCACGTGCGCCTACGGATGAGTCACCACCCTCCTCGGAGACGCTTCGGCGCCGCGGCTGAAAATGCGAGAAATGTATAGAAGTGACCCTGTCGCGGAGAAATTTGTTCTGGAGAAAGAGATGGCGCTTTCGGCGGCGCGCCATACGTTGCCTCAGTGAAAGCGCACGAATACGAAACCATTACCGCTTCTGCCCTGTTTCTGTGCGATCAGCTCTCGGAAATGCAACTATGTTTTCGATCACGCACTGTGCTCAATTCATACTGTAAAATTTGGAGCGGTGGATTAAAGACTATTTGCAGCCGTAGTCGGCTGCAAAAGTAGTGACTGGCATATTAAAGAATGGAATGAGTATGTGTGATAAAGTTCACGGACATACGAACAGCCTCTGTTGCCGGCCCTTCTCGATGTACGACATTGCTTGGGGATAAAAAAAAACAACTTATCTGCCATTGTTGTATCGTAACCTGCCGAGAAAAGACTTGAACCCTGCAGCGTCGACAAGAGTGAGTACCGCTCGTTAAACAGACAAAGGGAGTAGCGTCGCTTCCTGGCATACTAAGTTTCGCGCACCTTATCTACACACATCGACCCCAACTCGCACGCAAGCTTACGCACACTCTATCGCCAACGTATTCAGGTATATGTGAATGGGCGGACACTTGAATCAGTGCGCCAAAGCATGGCGACGGCAGCAGCCCCGACACGATGCTTAATCGCGTCTTATTTCTCGTGCAGTTGCTTTGCTGTTTACCTGGTATCTTCAACGCCGTATTTTCCTCGAGATGCTGCGAAATGGAACCGTCCGTTGACCATGCGCTGGATTTGAAGCTACAGCCTGTGCCCGCGTATGATGGTCTGCGTCCGAACTGCCCTGTCACCTCCCCGTGTGACAGCTTTGGCAAGTGCGATAGTAGTCCTATCCGCGCGCCACTTGCTTCCAACTTATATGTGACGTCATCGGATGGCCCAATCAAGGCATGCTCTTGGACAATGACGTCATCGACACAACGCTTAAAAGGCCTGGACCCGGCATCACTCGTCAGTGGGCAAGACGGCAGCAGCACCGACACGATGCTTAATCGCGTCTTATTTCTCGTGCAGTTTCTTTGCTGTTTACCTGGAATCTTCAACGCCGTATTTTCCTCGAGATGCTGCGAAATGGAACCGTCCGTTGACCATGCGCTGGATTTGAAGCTACAGCCTGTGCCCGCGTATGATGGTCTGCGTCCGAACTGCCCTGTCACCTCCCCGTGTGACAGCTTTGGCAAGCGCGCCACTTGCTTCCAACTTATATGTGACGTCATCGGATGGCCCAATCAAGGCATGCTCTTGGACAATGACGTCATCGACACAACGCTTAAAAGGCCTGGACCCGGCATCACTCGTCAGTGGGCAAGACGGCAGCAGCACCGACACGATGCTTAATCGCGTCTTATTTCTCGTGCAAGTACGTTATTTTGAACACGCCCATTGTTTTAGATCAGATGATCGTTGTTTGCTGCTGCTCTCTTGCCCACAGAGCTTTCTGTCCTGTTTTATACATGCACTGTACTGCGTCAATAGGCTGGCACTTAGCGGTGATGTAGAATTAAATTCTGGCCCTATGAGAAAGGGGACTCGTAATACCAGTAACTCAGATGATGCTTCATGCTCATCTGAAACTGATAAGACCGATAACGACTCAAACAGCATTTCCGGAATGCTGACCGAACTATTAGCTGGGCAGAAACTGATGGCTTCGTGATATCGCTGACATTAAGCTTTTTCAGCATAATGTCAACAAGCGTTTTGACGCGCTGGAATCCCGTGTGGCCGCTCTTGAAAAGAACACCACCGATCCTAGTACCTCGTTTGATCAGTGTGGTTCTGATGTACGTTCTTTATCTCGGGCCGTTTCGGAATTAATGAAAAAGAATGATGACCTTGAAAATTGTTCCAGACGCAACAATATAATTTTGCATGGACTTGACGAAAATGATGGTGAAAACAACAACACGCTTTTTTCTAGTGTACGCCAATTTTTCACGGAGAAACTTAACATTGAATGCCCGCGAATTGAACGCTGTCATAGAATTGGCACCAAACGTGAAGGTAGATCGCGCCCCGTTATATTACGAGTACTAGACTTCAGGAATAAGACAGAGATAATGAAAATCGTCTCAAAGCTTAAAGGGACAAAATTTTATGTTACTGATGATTTCTCAGCTAACATGCGTGCCATTCGCAAGAAGCTATGGACAGCAACGTTTTTTTTTCGTAACCGTGGTTCTGTGGTGAGGTTACGCTATGACCACGTTTTCATAAATAATGTGCGCTATTGGTGGAATGACACGGAAAATGCCCTAGTCGACGATTCAGGTCTCGCTGCAAACACCCCAGTGAACAATTCCAGTCTCTCTGCAGGCTTGTCAAACACTCCCCCAGTTACTTCATCTTCACATTGACAGACCCGCGACTCTTACAACCTCACTTTCTTGAATTTGAATGCAAGAAGTCTAGCGAATAAGTTTCCATTGTTTCTTTCTCTGGTAACATCCTATTCCCCTCATTTCATCGGCGTCACTGAAACCTGCCTTCACGATCACATATATGACTCTGAAATCACTCCACCCGGGTATGTAGCTGTCCGATCAGACCGCAAAACTGGCAAGGGAGGTGGAGTCGCCCTTTTTTGAAGTCTGACCTGAAGTTTTCGGTTACCTCTCCTCCTGCAAATCTAGAATCTGTCTGGTGTAAATTGTACCTGGGCAAAAAAACAATCATAGTCTCAGTTTTCTATCATCCACCTGCTTCCTCCCTCGATAACCTTTTTCTTCGAACTAATTATATGAACACGCACAATTTTCATGCGAATAGTTTAATTCTAATGGGAGACTTTAATGCACCGGATATTCATTGGCCCTCACATTCGCACCGCAGTTCTTTAGGTAGCGAACTGATTAACTTTTCTTTATCATTTGGGCTCACACAAGTAGTTGATGGCGCAACAAGACAGAACGCACTCCTTGACCTGGTGTTTATTAGTTCAGACCTTGTTGATAAATTGTCCGAGTGTGATATTATAGACGGAATTTCAGATCACAAGGCCGTGTTTATATCGCTCAGTTGCACAATCTGTAAACCGCGTACCGAAATTCAAACTTTTTTCGATTTTAATCGCTCTGACGATACTTCTATTCTTGAAGTTTTATCAGAAGGCTTTGAATCATTTTGCACACTCAGTAAAGATTGTGACGTGAATACACTAGTTCTAGAATTTGAAAGCATTACAAAGCTCTGTATTAACCGATTTGTTCCGTTAAAAAGTAAGAAAAAGAATCGTGCCATCCCTTGGATGACGAGAGAACTTTTGCAATTATCACGCCGCGTAAGACGGCTGAGACGATCAAAACGCAGTAACGACCCCGATGCCATTACTAGATTCATATCTGCCAAAGAGGAACTAAATCTGAAAATGAATTAGCCAAAGATTTTTTCTTTCATGTCGAGCTGCCAGGATTGCTAAGAAATAATCCTCGGAAATTCTGGCGTTCCGTCATGCCTGTTACAGATTCTTCATCTTCCTTTACTATTAATGATGAAAGTGTAAATGATCCTGTGCGCATCTCCAATGCATTCAATGCACATTTCCATTCTGTCTACGCAAACGATGCTCCCATCTGCCCGGCTTTCGATAATCATTCAGTTTATTCCATTCCCGTCATTTCAGCTAATGTTAATGGCATCCTCAATTTGATTTTAAAATTAGACACAAAAAAATCTGATGGCCCTGATGGTATTCCAAACTCGTTTTTACTTCGTTATTCACAATGGACATCACGCTATCTTGAAATTATATTCAATAAGTCTCTTGAAAGCGGAATCGTTCCTTCATCCTGGAAGCTTGCAAGAGTAATACCCTTATATAAAACCGGTGACAAGACAGACCTAACAAATTACAGACCAATTTCTTTAACTTCTCACTCGTGCAAAATGCTGGAACATATTATTTACAAATACATCATCGATTTCCTTGAGTCAAATAATATTCTAACTAATGTACAGCATGGCTTTAGACGTGGTTTCAGCACTATCACACAACTAACCGAATTCACCCATGACATTGCTTATCAATTAGATCTCGGTAAACAGATTGACGCTATCTTTATAGATTTTTCTAAAGCGTTCGATTCAGTACTTCATTCTCACCTCCTGCAAAAATTAAATGCCGTACTAAAGAATTCCCGTCTGGTCGACTGGATTGCTAGTTTCCTTTCTGACCGGTCCCAATACGTGGACTTCAGTTCCGCAAGGTCATCAATTCTTAAGGTAAGTTCTGGGATTCCTCAAGGGTCAGTCCTGGGTCCTTTATTTTTTTTAATTTATGTGAACGACCTACCAAAAATGTTTCTTCCAGCATTCGTCTTTATGCCGACGATTACGTCTTATACGATGTGATTGATTCTGCGTCTAATCATAAGCGACTAAACGATTCCTTTGCATCCTTCGGTGCTTGGTGCGAAAAATGGAAAATGAACATTAATTAAAAAAAACCGTTGTTTTGACCTTCACAAAAGGAGCAGCGCCAGTAATTGCGACATATTCATTGAATGGATCATCTTTAACAGAGTTCGACAATATAAATACCTTGGCGTAACATTTACTCACAATCTCTCATGGTCTGCACACATTGATCAAACATGTTCTAAGGCATTAAAAAAACTTGGATATTTACGTCAGTACTATGCAGAAGGCTCCAAAGGATACTAAACTCTTAATGTATAAAACACTTGTCCGCCCCATTATCGATTATGGCGCCACAGTGTGGTCACCCCATAACCAAAACAACATAATCAAACTAGAAGCAGTTCAAAAGAAAGCCGTCCGCTTCATTTTTCGCCGGTATGACCGCTATTTTTCACCATCATCTGCCCTCCCTTCTCTGAACTTAACATTACTTTCTGTGCGTCGTGACGTGGAATCTTTAAAATTTTTGCACAACATAATTAACACGTTCTATCGTACTTCGAACACACTTTGCTTATCTTTCGCCAAACCTTCTTCTACACGTAACTTCCACGAGCTGAATCTTTTCCCTTTCTATGCCCGTACAAATACTTTCAAGTATAGCTTCTTTCCCCGCACTATAGAAGTATGGAATTCCTTACCTGGCTGTCTTCGCTCACTCCCGATAAGCGAATTCGAAAGTGGTCTTTATGAAAAGCAGCGTGTGTAACTGCTTGAGTTATGTTTGATTTATGCTTTGTGTATGCATTTCAGTGTTTCGCTGCTTTCCGTATTGAAGAAAATAATTTTCCAGTGCTTTACGTGTTCTACTAATATTTGAATTTGCTAATGTTGTAAGATTCTTTGTACAGTTTCACTTATTTTTGTTCACCCCTGTATTAACCCACTCCTGCAATAGCCCTGTTATAGGGCTGCAGTATGTACAAATAAATAAATAAATAAATGGGTGACAAGCGACTACACCGACAGCGCACAGATGGTCGAAGCTGAATGTGTAGTGACGGTCCACAGGAGTAAGAGAGTTACTAGCGATAATACATGCTTGCTACAAGCTATTGCAAGGTGCAGAACAGCAACGTTCCAAGCCTTGTGTGCAGCACGACTAAATCTATTGCAACTGAGCACACCTGCGAGCGATTAGGCAGAAAATAATCAGGTTGTGACCGCACCGACGAACTTCACTGAATCAGAAACGTAACAAATAACTGCTTCAATGTACTTGCCAAATAAATAACGAAGAACAAAACACACTGATCCTGATTCAATTCATAAGCGGAAAGCTTGGATAGCTCGGAATACATATTTAGCTCCGCTTTTAGAGCAAGCACCATATAAGCTGGTCGCGCCGTTTGGACGTAGCTTAATGAGCTTCGAAAGCGCTTTTACATGTCCTCTAAAGCTGTCACCAAAGCTTCGTGTCAACCACCCAGTCAGCGTCAGCGATATTTCCCGAAACAGAGGTTTCTTGAGCCGCACCGTTATTCATGTCCACCCACTGTAAACACGGAGGCAACGGAGGCAAGCAATGGACGCTTCACCACGTGATCAAACATGGCAGCGCCCACGGGTCTCCGAGAAAAGGGTCAATAGAAGATTCCCAGGCTATTTTCATGCTTTGGGAGCATGGCTCCGTCAGAAAGTTCGAGAAACGCCGGCGAAGGCGATAAAAGCGCCGTGCGTGAATTAGTAGGGGGATCAGACCACGCCGGTGAAGAGATGTGACGTGAAGGCTGACCGTCTGCGGAAGAAGGGGTTTCCCCGGCAAGCTAGTCGTTGAGTTCCTCGAGCGTCTGCATTTCCGGAATAACTTCTTTCTTCGAGACTTGCCTAGAGCTACGCCATGATCTTCCGGCTCAAGACCAACACGGGTGAATACAAGTGGACATTTTGTGTTCCAATTCATTCTGTACTGTACGTGTTGGACTCTCAGTGCTTGCCGTTAACTATTTTCATGTGTTTGTTAACATCCATCTGAACTGAATTGGGATGTGCCTAGCCGAAGTGTACTAGTACACGTGCGTATGTCACTGTCTCGTTTGAAGAATATATTTTGTTGTGTTTTCGCAACTCTGGGCTCTGACTCTTTAAGCTTTGGACATCAACCGGCGTTCGCTGGCGCCCCAGAGGGCCCCTTATTACTTGTCCTTGCTCTCGTGAGGTTAGTTTCGGAAGCTGGTAAATGGGCTTTGGAATTTGGCCCGGCGTTCGCGCCTCGTTCACCGGGTGTGTGAGAGGTGCATTCGACCAGCACGCTGCACACATTGTCGCTGGTTTGCTTTACGACACTGTGCACCCAGCTGAATTCTATTACAACTTGTTCAATTCATTTCTAAGTCATGCATATACAATATACAAGTGACTTTCCTCAAAAGGAAATCCTCACTAAATTTCTGGAACCTCTTGGAAAAAATGCAACTTGGTCCGATTGGTTGTTATTTACTGCTCACGTTTTACCGAGGTTTGTGGGTATCTGCTGTATTCCCAAGACCGGCCCCTACCTCGAACACTGCGTACTGCGAGCACCAACAAGCACCAGTAATAGGACGCAAACAACCTTCTCACACCGATCAACTAAGCAAAGAGAAAGGTGCATCCCGAATAACAAACGAAACTCTGATTTATTTTCATCCCAAGGAACACTGACCAAGTAACTTAAAAGCTTTTAGCCTGGTTACATCAGTGCACAATATCCGTATTTACCTTCTCAAAGCAAAGCAGATGTTACTCCCTACATGTTGTGGGATACTATGTGATATACTCCAACACGAGTCACAGTGTGTAGTTGCCTATGAAGGTCGAAAACAGTCATGTATCGTACATTTAGCCATGCAGCAAGGTCGCAAACAAGTGCTTGCACCTTTAGGAGGCCTACTACGCCCAACCACTTCCATTTTTTAACATCTCGCTCGCTTGAAAGGCCGGACGTTTGCACACACAGCGCAACTATTTTCGTGGCTTCGTCGCTGAAATTCTTCAGAATGATCAAAATAATGTGATCGGCTGAAGGACCCTTTCAGTTTCGGCAAGGCACCTCGATTCGACGCCACGTTCGAGAAACATGAGCAAGGCACAAAGCGAAAGAGCCGCGTTGAACCTGGATGTCGGGGCCACCTTTGTTTATTCGGACAGCGTCGCCCACGCAAGTGACAGATTCTGGAGTGGTCAGTAGGCCAGCTATAACAAATAAGCGCGCTACCTTATGGGTATATAGCTAGTTTTCAATTAATTCTGAGGTTACCTTGATTTCAGGCTATTTTGTCGAAATGGTTTCAAGACAAAAGTCATCCCTTGATGAGTTCGTTAAGGCATCACTCATGTGTGACTGTCAACCCACTTCCTTATGCTACATTGGCATAACTCCAACTGTACTGACTGCAAAAGACAATAATGCATGTTTATATCGAAACTGTATCTGAAATAGCACAAGCATTTTGCGCACTTACAGAGGTATATTTGAGTACATAATGAGATGTAATTCTGCGGCTGAATTTTCGGTACTTGAGGGCTGCCAAGATCGGTATATATATATATATATATATATATATATATATATATATATATATATATCGATTTTTGACTCCGTGCCCTGGCCCACTTTTGGTACTGTTGTTTTCATGTACCAAAATGTGCCTAGGCACATCGCTATGATGGTAAACACCTGTCTTTTCTTTTGCACAAGTATGTATGTATGTGTGTATGTATATATATATACATATACATTGCCTATATATATATAGTCATGCATGCAGACTGGTTTAGCTAGAAAAGTAGAAGATGGGAGAGAGGCAAGTCTATTTTGGATGGGGTGGGAAGCAGCTACAGCCATTCATAAGGAGAATTGAGATACGCCCCAAATTCAGTTGGCTTTTTTAAAGCTGCGCAGGTTTGCTTGCGTTTGCTTGTTTAAAGAAGGGATGTATTTCTTTCATTAAGTTTTTGTGACAGCCAGAAAAAATTGTGAAGACTACTTGTCATTAGCGTCTCTTCATTGATGTGGTCGCACATGAATAAGGAAGCTGCAGAGCCGAAAGTTCAGTTGAGAATTTGTGTCCAAGCCTGCTACGAACATCTCGTGAAAACATCAGATGCCATCGCCGTCAGACAGTTTACACAGAGAAGCAATGCTTCGCATGCACACTCCATTCCGTTGGTAAAATCGGAGGGTAAGCGTTCTGTTCTGGTAAAGTGCCGATTTGCTTGTAAGTGCAGCAATGCAGCAGCATATGATTTTGGCTATCGTTTTACTCTTGTTAGAATTTTTTTTGGCGTCCCGGTGGCATTCTTTGCGAAAATATCTTTTTTACTATACAGCTTTCTTCACGTCCCTTTTGCGCCATATTTGTCTGGGATGTTATTTAGAAAGGATATGTGTATTATAATTGTGTCACCGCCAAGTTCATGCAAAAATCTGAATCAAGACAAATATTCGCAAAAGCCATTTTGTGTAAGTTCCAGCTTGGCCATTACTGCGGTGATCCTCTGCCTGTCAAGTCCGTCGTCATCATGAGGGCCGGCCACTCGAATGCCGGGGCTATCAGGACACTCGCTTATGTGAGAGAAGTTCTGTGAATACGAGATCCTACGTCACTTGTGAGACGCATCTTGATCGTTCTCTTTTGCTTTGTGAAGCGGAATTTCTCTCGGTCACGTGATTGTACTGATCAAGCGTGTGGCTGCTGCGTTAAGGTATGGCGTTTTCTTAAAATAAGGCGATATTCAGTTCAACCTAGGCTGATCATTAGACAGCATAAGTTCGCAACCATTTTACAAAGAATTTTGTACTTCCTCATACATAAGTGCTGGGAAATCTCCCTGAACCGGCACCTACTGACCTCTCGAGTGCTTGACGGTTTCACGCCGAGCATATACGACGTAGCCGGGACGAAGCAAATATCGAAACTGCTCCCAATGGTGCAGGGAAAAATCGATCAGCGTTGGTGACGCTATACTATCCGTCACGATTATGATACCGCTAGCACCTGCATTAAAGAAAGGAGACTTCGGCACACACTCTGGCGTCTCGCTCGTGTATGTGTCGGAGTCCGAAGTACTATGCCAATAAGAAGTGTTGGGCTATAGTTTCTTGAGAATATGGTGGAAGGAGCGTCTAACACGGTGGGTTATAAAGGAAGGAGGCGACAGGGGGTGCGCTGAAAATTGGATGGCTATTGAGCCTAAGAACAGAACAAAGTAAATAAAACACCAAACAAGATAGTATACGCGGCCCTTGCACGATAGCGCTTGCTTTCAACCTGCCGTTCATTCACAAAAAACAGCAATTCGTGCGCGCGCGCGCGTGTGTGTGTGTTTGCGTGTGCGTGTGTTCATGTGTGCGCGTGTGTTCATGCGTGAGCGCGTGCGCCCGCCTTTCAACTCAAGAACATGCGTCTTGGCACGCCTCGGTGATTTTGACTTTGAACGTGCAGTGTATATTTTATTTGAAATACGCACAGCGTTAGCAAGCCTTCTGTTGCGTGAGTAATTGCGTGTTCTTTTAGCGGCTCAGGCATTGTCGCGTATGACGTAGTAAGAATGTAACGAATGTAACATGGCGAGGGCGTCGGTGGCATTTATCCCATTTTTCCGTTCGCGTGCTCGCTCTAGTGCGGGTGATATGTGTCGCTTCTTCAGCGGAAGAAACGCTCACATTTACATCAGGGAGCCAGGGCGATATGTACTCTGTGCTTTTTATTTTTTGTTTCTTTGTTCTGTGTTTGGTGCTGTTTCTGCATGATGTTTGACTCTGGGCCCTGGTGCACTCTTGGTACTATTGTTTTCATGTACCAAAATGTGCCTAGGCACATTGCTATAATGGTAAAAACCTGTCTTTTCTTTTGCACAAGTGTTTAAGAGGACTTAGAGGGAGTAATTTTAGAAATATTACAAGATGTCTATTTACACTTTCAAGAAACGCGCTATTCAAGATGGCATTGCGGTCTGCTGAGCAGGGGCGAAATCTCCTCATCGCTATATCGTCTCTAGCGTAAGCATTCGAGCTTGAAATGACCAAAAGAAACGAGTAGGCTGTTTGAGTCTCTCAAGTCGCGATTACTACGAGCAGCACATGTGAGGCATTTGCTCGCGGCTCTTTTTCTATCCCGGCATGTGTATCCCTAATTTACTTTATCGTCGTCTACTTCGTATAGCGTTTTCGAAGAACTGGCATCCGTTTCCGGGACGCTTCGTTTTCCATGCTGCTGCCTTTTCAGTCTCGGTCATCAATGCGAAGGTCCATATTGCGGTTCCCTACCGTCTGGTGCATTAGCGATTCTTTTCTGATAGCAAGACTTTTTCTAATAGTTTAGCATTAGGAGTGTCAAAGTGGAGAAAAAAGTTGGCTTTTGAGGTTTGGGAAGCCGGTCACATGAGTAGATGAAGACGAGTATGGAGAACTTGGAAGAGCATGTATGTATGTATGTATGTATGTATGTATGTATGTATGTATGTATGTATGTATGTATGTATGTATGTATGTATGTATGTATGTATGTATGTATGTATGTATGTATGTATGTATGTATGTATGTATGTATGTATGTATGTATGTATGTATGTATGTATGTATGTATGTATGTATGTATAGTGCTGACAGGTGTTCTCATTGTATTTCAAACGCATTTAGAAGGATGAGAAGCACAACTTGGCGGTTATCTTCGGTTTAATTCCCAGCAGTTTCGGCGGGTAGAGCGAGATCCACCGACCGAAACTGCTGGGCGAGTAAACCGAAGATAAACGCGAAGTTGTCCTTCTCGTTCTTATATATATATATACTATGACGATATACTGACCACTATACCATATACTATATAGACTATATAAGAACGTGTTCCCGCGTACGTCGATTTCATTTTTGACGCTTCACCTTTGGAGCCGCCCTTTTCCGCCACATCTATGTATATTTATATATAGTGCAACTGACGGTTGCATGATATAGGCTGTCGGCTGCACTTGACTCATCAAATAGGCAGGACGTCTGTCGAGTGAGCTCCTGGACAACACTTTGCAATTTCATGAATGTGGTTTAGATCATAGATCCGGGACCTGTGAGACGTAATGCTAACGCATTTCTTTCGCCTTTAGCGCTAAATCACCACTGAATTTTTCCTGAGCGATTGGTTTTTTAGGCTCTTTCGTGAGATAACGCGGTCGTCGGTGTTCTAATCGCCTACCGAAAGCGTTTCATTAGATGCAAAGTGTGAAGAAGATGACGACTGTGAAAAAGGCGCAAATACCTGACTAATATAGAAACACCTCGCCTTTTCACCCCTTTAGCACGTTCCCTGTAGTGGCATTTCTTGTAGCTCGATTCCCGTGCGTCGTGATCCGCCGGTAAATCACCAAGGTGTTGTTCTCGATTCAACATTCCTCAAGATGCAAAGTGATGGCACCACGAGTCGTCATATCAGAAATTGAGGAGAAGGAATAAACGTTTATTTTCGAAACATTATCCCGGGTGGGGTACTCTAGGTGGGAGGTCCCCTCATTCCAGGAACCCTCTGGCCTTCACTGCTTCCTTGACCCTGGCGACGAGGCGTTGTTGTTGTTCCGGGTACTCCGAGACGAGCTTGGCCTCCCACGTTTCGCTGAGGTCTTCGCTTTCTTGTCTGGCGTTACAGTCTTTCGGTGAGGGCGATGCGCCTGTGTCTAGGTGCCATGGACACTCAAGGATCAGGTGCGCCAAGGTATCCGATACGCTGCACATTGGGCAGAGATATCCTTGTAGCGTTAGGTAGTTTCTATGCATGAGTCTTCCGTGGGTGTTAGTGTTACTTTGTAGTCTTCTGAGTGGGGTGCTTTCTTCTTCGTTTAGCTTTCGGTAAGGTGGTGGGTGTACCCTGCGTTCGAGCCTGTGATTTTGAAGGATCGCTGAGTAGGTGATGGGTACGGTCTCTGCCCCTGCTGACGCAGGCCGGGCATCTCGAGAGTATAGGAAGGGTTGGCCCGGCAGGCGTTATCGTGGGCCGCGGTATGTGCCGCTTAGTTCCCCTCCAAAAAGATTTTTTTCTTGCTGTTGATTTCTGAGAAAGATGCCGCTTGCGCATTGCAAGAAAGCTCCGGTAACTATTTTGTAGCGATGCCGTTTCTGATGCTAATGCATTTTCACGTTTTCGCCCTCGTGAGTGCTCGCACTTGACGCTACGCCGCAGCGGAGCGTCAGTTTGACCACTTCGAACGCGAATAGCACCGAAACGGCATTAGCATCAGAAAAGGCATCGCAACAAAATAGCTACCCTCCACGGCCACACAGAGGGAGTAATTATCTTGATCCATCGGTGACCCACGCCGCAGTCAAAGTGTCTAAAGTTTTTATGGTCGACGATAGCGGCACGAGAAGACGGAGTGTTTCTATACAAGTCCGGCATATACAGTAGTTATGCTGCGTGTCCGGCAGCTGTACTGCAGTAGGATGCGCGGGGTACGCACCCTCTCCGTAGTGATACAACTGGGCTGACCATGAGTTCAATCGCTCATGGGGTGACCATGTCCTCAAAATTTTTCGTTACGTGGAGGATTACTTAGTGCTGTGTTGAGTGATCACTTTGACAGTGTCATTGGTTTCGTGACTGAGCAAGGCAAAGTAAACGGGGATGGGGCGAAGAGAACTGATATTTGAGCCTTTTCAGGCTTTTTGTCCGTGCTCCAAACATCTTAGAGATGTTGAATAAAGCTGAATTGAATTGAATTGAATGAGCAGGTGTCGTTTCATCTTAAGTAAAACTCAAGAAAGATCCGGACAAGAACTAAAGATTACTCGTTCTTGTCCATGTCATTTTGTGCTGTTAAGTAATACTAAGGAGGGTCAAGGTTGACTAAAGAATGCTGCAAAACAGTATCCAATTTCTAGACATTTTATTGACGCTTTTGAGCGTTCCTGTGCGTTATCAATACTGTCCAAGATCATCAAAACGTTTGCTGAACTACTCGTCCAAGCTTTATAAAGTTCTAAAAAGTAACGGACTAGCCCTGTCAAGTCCAGTTTCACCCAGTCATGTGGGCATATGTTTGTGGGAGCACACAGTTCTGGTACAGCGAGTTTCGGTTTCGCGCGCCTGGAAACCACGAGCAGCCCCGTGGTATGCCGCCGGAGGGCGCGGATAAATTATACATCGGATCAAGTCACGCGCGGACGCGGAGAGCAAACCAGACGCTTGCGAGGGAAACAAATTCAAATTCAAGTTTATTCAAATAGGAAGAGTACACAGGAAATATAGTATAAAACATCTGGATCCCTAGCTCAAGGCTAGTTGGGATCAATGTATTCACAATCACAACGGCAATACGCCAAAAGTTAAGTCAATAATATGTACATAAATATGCATTTATAAACAAAAGGCAGGGTGCTTCTACTAATAGCTACGAGAAAGCCACAAAAAGGATTTTGTACTTAATAACTATACACTGGAAATGACAAAACAGACAAAGGCCCTAACGAAATAAATACCCTAATCAGATAACAGTAGGCAATGATAATGGTATTTCAATGACATGAAAACATTCTGGATTGTTTTACTTCTGATGCTAAGTTGTTCCATAGGAGTGGTCCAGTGCTGTTTAACCTCCTCCGTCCGTATACATTATTAATTTTTGGCAAGAGAAAATTTCCTTAAGTGCGCTGCGTGTAATGCTTCTGGGATATAAAAAATCTGATCGAACTCGACAAGCAGTTAGTGGTTGTGCTATTATGAGTACTTATTGCTGTCTTTAAATTCAGTTTAAATTAAAAGGCAGTATATTTACTTTTGAAACAGCGGCATTGATTTACCATTGTAATCAAAAAAGATATAAATCGTAATGCCCTTTTCTGAAGAAGTACAATAGGTTCTAAATATGAAACGTACGTGTGACCACAAGATCCAATACAGTAAGATAGATGGCTATGGAATATGCTAAAGTAAATTGGTCTCAAAGCGGCAGTGTCGAAGTAATAATGGCATTTCTACAGAATAAAACAAGCTTCGCTAAATTTTCTGCAGAGCGATGTAATATGAGGCTTCCAATAGAGATGTTCATCTAGTGTGACACCCAAATATTGAATAGAACTTACCCCATCAAGTACATAATGGTTTAGAAAAAACGAATGACATTCTGAATGAACCGCCGACACACTCGTGGGCTTCTGCCACGCAGTCATGTATACCTACTCTAACAAATAGCTAAACAGTTCAACCTGGCCATATAATCACCCACTACACAATTGGTGACCCGGAGTTTCGAAAAGCAAGCGCATATAACCTTCAGAAATCCTGCACAGCTAGCCAGCTCATCGCAAAAACAGCAACGGTAAGCGAAATGGCGGCCGCCGATGGTACCCAGACTGAGACCCCACAAAGCCCCACAATATCCTGCCGTCTCAGCCATCGCTCTGAAGCTCTTCTCTGAAGCTCTTCTGGCGTCTTTGATTCGCGCAAGTTGAAGCCCAGTTTTCGAACAGGAGATTGGTACCCAAGAAACAAAGTTTCATCGTGTTAATGCGGCTGTAACACGAACCGACGTTAACCTCGCCCCTCCAACCGAGCAGCCACACGACGCGCTTAAACACGAGCTCGTCCGTCGCACCATCCTTTCCGAGCAGAAGCGCCCGTTCCCAACGGCGCAAGACCTGGGCAACCGCAAACCGCCGCAGTTACTACGCGGCATGCGTCAGCTTTTGGGGGAGAAGGCGTCGAAGATGGACGACTCCGTCCTACGCCATCTGTTCCTCCAGCGCATCCCTGCAAATGTATGCATGGTTCTCGCAGCGGTGGGGGACTTCCCCCTCAATGAACTTGCCACTCTTGCAGACAGGGTGCTAGCTAGAAGACGCGGAACCGGCAATTCCCCCTTTTCACAGCACCGCAAAAGTGAGTTAAGCTTCTCCCGATTTAAAGTCGCTCAAAGGAGGAAGTCCATGAGACTGCGCGTGTTCTCGTAGCGCTCAAGAATCGAAAAGAAAGACTCCCTCGCTTTATCTCGCGCAATGGCGCGTCATCCCCTTCTCCTGACACTGCACGCTTCTGATGGTATCATCGCCACCTTGGAGAAAATGAAACCAAGTGCGTGGCGCCCTGCGCCCGTGAGGGAAACATGCTGGCCACGCACTGAAAGCGGCTGGTGCACCAGGCCCAACCGCACGCCGCTTCTCAGCTTGTCATCTACCTGCTGCGTCAAGAAAGCTCAACATCAGCAACGTGTCGAAATTACAAATGCCGAAACAGTTCGCTTTTCAACAAATCAGCAGACGTTCTCTAAAAGCAATAACCCGCCAACTACATGGAAGCTTTTGTCTCAAGTATCCGGCCAATCCAAATACCGCTTATTTAATGTCGTGGACAAAGTGTCAAAAACCCGCTTCCTAGTGGACACTGGTGCCGAGGTCAGTGCCATTCTGGTGACGTGTGCGGATCGCCAAGGCCACCCCACATACAATTTGCAAACCGTGAACGCCACGCGAATTGCAACGTATGGGCAGCGATCTATAGCGATGGACCTCGGGCTGCGCCGAACCTTTCGTTCGATATTCATTATGGCAGACGTGAAGCATGCTATCATTGGAGCAGAATTCTTACGGCACTTCGGTCATCTTGTAGATATGCAGAACTCCCGGCTACGAGATGCTAGAACGCACCTGAGCATCCACGGCATCACAACCTGCACGGAAATGATGACGTCCACGCTCCTTCGACCGGCAGGACCGAATGTTCACCCCGACTTTACGGACTTGTTGAAAGACTTTCCTTGCCTCACATACTCTGTGAACACCACACACCCTGTCAAGAACAGCGGGATACGTCATATCGTCATATGAGGACCGCCATTGCACGCCCGTCCTCGCCGCCTGGCACCTGAGAGGTAGAACACTGCCAGACGAGAATTCAAACACATGCTCGGTATCCTGCGCACATCCTGGAGTCCATGGTCATCCCCACTCCACTTAGCCCCAAAGTCTACTCCAGGCGACTGGCGCCCATGCGGTGACTACCGTTCCCTCAACAAGGTAACGCAGGCAAACCGCCGGTATCCAGTCCCACACTTGCATGACTTTGTCGGAATTGCTGCACGGAGCCACTGTACTCTCCAATATTGACCTCACCAAAGCTTTTCACCAAATACCGGTGGAAGACACTGATATTACCAAGACAGCAGTCACGACACCCTTTGGTTTATTTCAGTACACCAGGGGCGCTATAACGTAAAGTGATTCCAAACTGTTTTCATTCCAAACTCCTGACGTCAAACTTACGTAACCACCGACGCAAGCATCAGGCGCTGACCCACAGCGTTGTTTGAACAACCCAATCAAACACTCTCCTCGTTTATATCTAGAAGGTCACCTGTGTTCGCTTTCAAAACCAATAACATTGTCTACACTCAGCGGTTTTTCTTATCTAATTTGCTGACAAGAGGCGAGGAGCACGCTCTAGTGAAGAGGGTTTCGATGGGGCCGAGCCAGCACAGTGAAATAGATAACCGCATGAAGAGGGTGGTGCCGGCTTCTCCGATTGATCCGCTTCGCCTTACTTAGCTTGCGGTGGCTGGTCGAAAATCACGGCGGCGTACAACGGAAGGATAAGAATGCCGCTAAAACGGATCCTCAGCGAGGAAGAGTTGGCAGAGCGATGTCGTATGCATGCCGAAAGGGCTCAATAACGTTTTTTACTGCCACGCAAAAAAGTTTATCATGCTCAAATAAATCGAGTAGTGAGGGCCTGAGCGATCGGCGGGCAGCCATCTTATATACCTCTCGGAGCGGGGCAGTCTGGGGCTATTCAGAAAATTTTTCACTTTTGTTCGGCATATTAATGCATCTTTTCGCGTACACGTCACTTTGACGTGGTGAGTTTTCGCGGTTTTGTGAGGTCGCGTGACAGACAGGCGAAGTGGGCGTAGCCAGAAAACATTAGACCAATAGCAGAGGGCTAATGATGAAAAGGCGTCTAAAAAGGAATGATTATATTTCTTTTGTGCGGTTTAATCATGCATAATCAGTGTGTACACATTACATCAGATGGGGAGCTATCGCGGTTTTCGTGACGTCGCGTGACAGAAAGGCGAAGTTGGGAGTGGCCCGAAAATGTTTTGACCAATCGTGGAGGCTGATTGCAGAATATTGGAATCAAAACAGTTTGGAATCATTTTATGTTATAGCGCCCCAGAATGCCTTTGGACTGCGTAACGCATCGCAAACTTTTCTGCGGTTTATCGACGAGGTGACCCGAGGCTTGTATTGCTGCTTTGCATACGTCAACGACATCCTGGTCGCTAGCACTTCGGCTGAAGAACATGCTATCCATTTGCGACAGTTATTCTCACGCCTGGACGAATATGGATTGTGATCAACCCAGACAAATGCCTCTTCGCAGCATCAGATATACTTTTGGGGGGACATAACATCACGTGCGACGGTATACAAGCACTGAATGACAAGGTCCAAGCTGTTCAAAATGTCCCTCTGCCGGTCAAGAAGCCTAAACTTCGACATTTTCTTAGACTGGTTAATTTACATCGCCGTTCTATACCAGCTTGTGCGCGCAAACTGAAGCCGGTAAAGGATTTTTCAGCACCCGGACCTGCAGCACAGCACCGTCGGAGTATACGGACGAAGCTCGCGCCACCTTGAACACAATCAAAGATCATCTGCCGACTGCAGCTCTTCTCAATCATCCGCAGTCTGGCGCACCGACCTGCCTCATCGTAGACGCATCCGGCAGTGGTGTGGGTGCCGTACTACAGCAATGCATTGGGGATGAATGGAAGTCTCTAGCATTCTTTTGAATGCATTATACGGCCGTGAAATATCTCTGCCACTTTCTGGAGGGCAGGACACTCTATATTCTCACTCATCACAAGGAACTGACTTACCATTTCAGGACCTAATCAGATGGATTATCACCCAGACTAATTCGACAACTAGCATTCATAACAGAACTCTGCATTGATATTCGCCATGTCACCGCCTCTGAGAACTCCGCAGCTGACGAACTCTCATGTGCGCAAATGAGCAATGTCACTTTGAATTCAAATTTGATCGACTTTGAAAAAGTAGCCTTAGAAAAAATAGAGGGTCAAGAGCTCTGGGAGCTAGGAAATTCTGCAACCACTCTCGTTTTTCAAGACGTGCCCTTAATAACATGCACGCAGCTATTATATGTACCCGCCGGGGTGGCTCAGTCAGCTTAGGCGTTGCGCTGCTGAGCACGAGGTTGCGGGATCGAATCCCGGCCGCGGCGGCCGCATTTCGATGGAGGCGAAATGCAAAAACGCCCGTGTGCTTGCGTTGTAGTGCACGTTAAAGAACCCCAGGCGGTCAAAATTAATCCGGAGCCCTCCACTACAGCGTGCCTCATAATCAGAACTGGTTTTGGCACGTAAAACCCCAGAAAGTAGTAAAGTAGTAGTAGCTATTATATGTGACATGTCCACTTGCACGCCACACCCTTTAGTACAGAAATCTTTTCGCAGCTGTGTTTGGCGCTCTGCACTCTCTTGCACACTGGGAAATTCGCGGAATGCAGACACTCGTGACCACGTGATGCCTGTGGCCAGGCATGAAAAAAGACATCAGACATTGGTCGCGTGCCAGTGCTAACACTCAAACATACAGCGTGACACTTTGACTCCACTGTTAACCTTCCTTGTACTTGAGTACAAGGAAGGTTCCGAGTACTTGGCCGAGCCCCTCTAGTACGTGGCTCGCTTGCGGGTTATGATGGGCAGTTTCCGTGCCACACGGACTCGAACAAAACAGACTACTCTTGTCGAAGTGTCCAAACACTTGAATAACGGCACCCATGTATTCCTGCGCCGCGATGCTGTGAGAAACCCCCTCATTCGCCGTGCTACGGCCCATTCAAATTACTTCGTCGAAACCCGAACACTTTCACAATTGAAATTCGTGGACAATCCGAAGCCATGTCCGTGGACCGACTGAAACCGGCGCACGTATAGCAACAGCTCAACGACACCGCCACCGAGCCATGCCCAAGACCCACACATCCTTGCACATGGCGTTGAGGAAGAGCTGTACGTCAACCTGTGCGATTTGTGATATCACAGACTGCTAGCCTATACTTTTTGCTGCCGACATCTTTGCATAATATACCGGGTGTTTCAGTGAACTCTTTCAATTTTTTTAAATGTTGCATGTGGCATATAGCACAATTCTAGTTCATGAGCTGGTGTACTCGAAGAGGCGGACATTAGTCGCACATAAAATTGAAGTGCATAATCGAATAATAACAAAAAGTCAATAATTAATTTTATAACTAATTACCTTCTGGCACATATTGCAATTTACAAATTCTAGCCATGGAGTTCGCCAGGCCCATCCACGAGGAAAGAATTCTCAGGATGACACCAGTTTAGAGATAATGATTCCCGAATTTTGCTAATAAATGCATTGGCGTTCCAGTTACTTTTGTGCTTCAGTGCACAAAATGACGTTTTGTTAGGAAACTGCATGGGTGCTGAATCTTCAGCTGCCACATAAAGAAAAAAAATGTGGGATAGTAACAAAATGAATCCCTTTGTCGTCCCCTTCTTCAGAGCTATACTAATACCCGTCGTCCTAAGTGAATCAACGTCGTTTGACGACGCATGCGATTGCCCGTGACGGGAAAAGCCAATGAGCTTCTTTGTAGCGAATAGGGGAAGCGGCTCCATAAACGTCGCAGTTCCAACTGCATCAGAGCAAGGTAGCGAATCAGCGATGGATGGGTGACCCGGAGCGCACAGAGCTTGCCGAAGTAAAGTGACTGAAACGTGTGGAAAATACCGAAGCATGGAGCCTTCCTTAGCGGATCTCCGGGCTTCAAGATTTCAAACGGAAGCGGAAGCGCGGCGGTTCGCAAGCGACCTCGGAGATAACGAGTTATTCTCACGGGAACTTTCTTACACATTCTGCGCAGAAGGCGCCTTGCTAGCCGAGCGAAAGACGAGCGAAAGACGAGCGAACATTTCATCACAGGCACAACTCGATAGTATATACGCTCGACACGGATAGAGAAAGGAAAACGTATAATACTTCAGGGTGCTAGAAAGCAATAACTGAACAGTCCCGCGTTTTGTTGAAACACTTCGTATACTCAGCGAGGGTTTCAATCTTCGTACGAGATCACACTTGAGCAGCCACTTCAACGGAAAAACGTGCATCTCCTGGGAGCATTTTACGCTGTACTTACTACACGCTTTTCTGGCGTGCGCCATTTCAAATATGCGCAATCAGCAATGTATAGTATCTCTGCTGTCTTTTTTAACGTTAAGAAAATTTAAATAAATGCCGGTGGCATAAATGGGAAATTAACTTATGGTGCTGGAATATTAGAAAAAGGCGAGCATTACTTATAGGATAAATGAAAATGAATAAGTGAATAATGACAGTATTTCACTAACCAACTATGAAACTTTAGAGCACAGATGTTGCACTTTGCAAATTGAAGATAGGCCTGCACGTACATTTGCGGCCTCCGGTATTGGTGTGAATATGGGCCTGTAGACAGTTTCACGCTGCTTTTGTTTTTGTAAATGTGATTCATAGTGTAAAGTATTGGTTTGCTTTCATCATATACCTTATTTTTTCTTGGTATTTGCTCCGTATTACGTGCGTGCACCTGGCATGATTGCAAATTTAAAAGACGAACGTTTGTGTTTGTCTAATCTCTTGCCCGTCTCGTCTAAACTTTCAGCGCTCAGCGCTAGACAAGATTCAAATATTGTTACGGCGCAACCAAGAGTGGCGCCACTCTGAAGAATACGATTTTACGTTTGGAGGTGGAATTGGTCTCGACAGTCATCTTGTTGTTTGGAGGCAGCAACAACAGTCATCTTGTTTATGTATCGTTGCCGCTCTTGTATATATTGTAAATACATCTTTATCTGTGATTTCCGCATCGTAACAAATTGGTGAGAGGTGCGGAGTAACCACGACAGACAACAACGGAGCTCCGCAGTGGTCGTCACCTCGGACTGGACAACGTGACGGACGAAACAGCACCCGAAGTGGCGCGGCCCACATCAACGCCTACAACCCCCACGGTTATCCTGGCTCAGGCGCGGGATCCAGGAACCTTCTGCTGCACCGACCACCTTGTTGTAGAATACTGGATCGCCACGTATGAGCGTGTAAGTTCCCACAACAAATGGGATCCGATGATTATGCTGGCTAACTTGGTGTGGCGAAGGTGTGGTATGATAACCACGAGGAAGAGCTAACGACTGGGATACGTGCAAGCAGAAGCTGAGGGACTGGTTCGGCCGTCCCGCCGGGCGCAAGAGTGCCGCTAAGAAAGAACTAGCGGCCCGTGGCCAAACTTAATTCCACAGAATCATACGTATCTTAAACCCAGGACGTGCTGGCTCTGTGCCGTAACGCCGACCGTGATATGGCTTAGTCAGACAAGGTTGGCCATGTACTGAGGGGCATCGCTGACGAAGCTTTCAACCTGCTCATGTGCAAAAATTGTGAGACAGTACAGGACGTCATTAAAGAGAGTCAACGTTTTGAGCAGGCGAAGAGCCGCCGCATTGCGACGCCGCTCGCAACGTCTGACAAACACAGCTACGACATCCTCTTGTGACAATACGCTAGGAATGCAGCGACCGTCATCATCAAACGACCTGACGCCCATAGTACGGCGATAACTTGAAGCCATGGCTCCCGCAGCCCCTTTTAGGGCGAAGCACCTTAGGGCCGAGTCTTGTCCCTCCCTCGTCGTCGCCCGTCGTCCGTAGCTCTTATTCGCATGGAGAACGCTAGGGATGCTGTGGTGCACAAGGGCGTTCGTTCCTGACGTGCGCTCTCTTTCTCTCTTCAGCCATGGATGATAACGGTCGCTTCTGATAACGGCGCGCCCGCTATGGATGAAAAGACGATAGCGGCGGCTCAACTGCAAGCGGAGTCGAGGGCTCGCAAAGCTGCTGCAGCACGGCGACGCAGACAACAAGCGGACCCGGGATCTAGGGCGCAGGAACCTGCAGCAAAACGGCAACGCCGGCAAGCGGACCCGGAGCTGAGGGCTCGCGAAGCTGCAGCAGCACGGCAACGCCGGCATGCGTACCCGGACCTGAGGGCTCGCAAAGCTGCAGCAGTACGGCAACGCCGCCAAGCGGGCGCGGAGCTGAGGGCTCGCGAAGCTCGCGCTTGAACCGAGCATCGGCGCCACCAACCTCAGGCAGAGAACGCTTCCGGCGTTTTGCCGCCGCTTCCCGCGCTCTCGCCACCTCTGAGTCCGCTTGCCGGCGTCGCCGTGCTGCTGCACTAATCACAAGGCAGTCTTAATGAAGAGAAAACGAAGTCCGCACCTCAATACCATATACGACCAACAAAACAACATTGTATATACTCTACACATGTGTTGTCACTAATTTGCATGTTCGAGTGGTCAATGTACGGGGGAGGGGGGGGGGATTCACGGTTACCCGAATGATCCCCCGGTGCTTCGCCCACTCAGCATCATTCACTTCGTGGATATGCGGTGTTTTTTTCCCACCCCAGTGAGCGAACAACTTGCCTACAGTGTCATTTGTGCAGGCAATAGTCCGCACAGAACTCGCTAAGCTTGGAGTTCATTCTGGCTTAGTTTATTGTTTTAATTATTATTATTGTCATGAAATTTTTAATGCCCAACACAATCCTTATATCTGGACGAGGGCTGTTTGCGAACGGCCTCGCGGACCAGGGGTTGCGACAATATGGGGCGACGTGACCAACGCGGCGACAACTGAAGCAAATAGGCGGGTCATCCGGCCTTTCCCGCACTGCCATGTTGCGAGAACCTCGAGGTATCCATTCATTTTGGGTATGCACAAAACAGCAAAGTATATGTGCTAGCGAGCCTCCCATCGCTGTGACAAAGCAGGAGACAGCATTCCGCGATTGCACATAACTTGTCTTTGTAGTGTTCTGCACAAGTGACCAACACTGATGTGTCACTGTAGGTTTTTTGTTATTGTTATTGTTCACACTATGTCCCGCTTCGTCTCCAATAAAGTTTCAGTTACGAGACAGCGCTTGTCTCGTCTATCTTTTGATGTGTCTCTGTGTTCCGTGCGCGGTTAATATGGATAAGTTTCAACTCGTCCGATCAACCGATCCGCCATCATTTTATTGCGATAGCAATTATATGGACACTCCAAGCGGAATACTGCCGTCGGCGTCGCCGTGAGGTTCCGTATAAAGTCCAATAGCGATGAAATCGTCACCGCGCGCAGTATGCTTTATGTGCGAGTGAAAGCATGCGAGGGACGCGCGCTTTCACGGGGAGCGAACGCACGGCGGAGAGCAAACGTGACTTCGTCGCGCGGAAGGCCATGGGGGGACGGGAGGGAGGGAGGGGAAGCGACGTTTAGCTGCGACACCAAATGCGTATTTATATAAAATCGTTGCGAGGCGAGAAGGTGGTGAAGACTTCCGACGCTGCTCGACGAGTGTCCCGTTTTGATCTCGACGAAAACCTCGGAGCCGCCGCCAGAGGCACCGGCAACAAGCACCAACGCCACGCGCGTTCGGTGCGAACGCGGGCAAAACGCCGACGGCGTCGACAACAGTTCTGCGCGTTGCTGGTGCTACTACATGTCCAAGTTTATACAGCTGATGAAACTACTATCCTTACTCCGTATCCTTACTCTCTGCTAATTTGCTATCGCAATTGATGCTTCGCCTTTCGGGTGAAACTGCTAGTTAATTTCAGTTAGCTTCCAGTTAACTTCAGCTGCTACATTGTTGCTTTATATATAAATTTTGATTTAAGCATGCCAAACTTAGCTCATAGCTTAAAGAAACATTTTTGATGTGCTGGAGAAAGTTTTTAATCGTGGATAGTTCCGCAGAAGAATCAATAATTAATACATTCCTGTACTAATTAGGATTGAACTAAAAATATATTTAGTGCTTTTGTACAAATGCATTCTCCGTGGCCAGAAATAAAGATGAACAGGTTGTTTCAAGTTTTCTTAATGCCCAACTCTGTTTGAGCCATTACGCCGGTAACTTGGTAGCTTTACGTATTTCATGCTCCAGTCCAATGTTACTCCAGAAATTAGCCCTAAGAAAAAAATGTCGCAGTTTCACCCGAAAGGCGAAGCATCATTTGCGTTAGCAAATTAGTAGAGAGGTATACGGAGTAAGGATAGTAGTTTTATAAGCTGTATAAACTCGGACATGCAGCAGCAGCAGCAGCAACGCGAAGAGCTGTTGTCGACGCCGTCTGCGTTTTGCCCGCGTTCGCTCCGAACGCACGCGGCGTTGGTGATTGTTGCCGGTACCTCTGGGGGCGGCTCGGAGGTTTTCGACGAGTTGAGAACGGGACACTCGTCGAGCAGCGTCCGAAGTCTTTACCACCTTCTCACCTCGCAACGTTTTTTTTTATATAAATACGCATTTGGTGTCGCAGCTAAACGTCGCTTCCCCTCCCTCCCTCCCGTCCCCCCCCCCCCCGACCTTTCGCGGGACGAAAGAAGTCGCGTTTGCTCTCTCTATATATATATATGGTGATTGTAAAGGATGAGAGAGACGCTTAATTCTGCAGCCTTTCGGGGACAACACCACGTAGAAGAGAGAAGGTCATCCTATTTCCTCCTCTCATCTACCTGACGTCACTACAGTGAGGTCGGCGGCGGATTGAGGGAATGATGCAAGGTGGTGTTGGTTTTCCCCGCGTTCGCAGCGAACGCGCGCGACGTCCTTGACTGTTGCCGGTGCGGCTGGCGGCGGCTCGGTTTTCGACCTGATCAGAACTGGACACTCGTCCAGTTCTGGACGAGAGTTCTGGACACTCGTCCAGTCTTTCCACCTTCTCGCTTCGCAACGCTTCTATATATAAACAGCACCAGCAACGCGCCGAACTGTTGTCGACGCCGTCGGTGTTGTGCCCGCGTTCGCACTGAACGCGCGCGGCGTTGGTGACTGTTGCCGGTGCCTCTGGGGCGCCTACCGTCGCGCCTCTAACATAAGCTGCTTCGCATGCGCGCGGAGCCGCAGGTGTTGCTATTCGTTGCGCAATCCGGAGAGCAGAGGAGCGTCGTAGAGGAGAGGAGGAATGCCGAGAGGAGAGGAGATGAGACAAGGAGAGGAGTGGAGGGGAGGAGGATGCCCATGCGCATGGGGGTGTGGACGCCGCACGGCGGATGGATGGATGGAGGGAGGGAGGGAGTGATATAGCCCCGACCATAAGATGCTTCGCATCTAATAAGTTTTTGTAGCTGTGTGCTTACTCCTGCTTAAGCAACTTCTTCACGTGCAACACATGCACGCTACATCTACAAGACATTGACAACCTAAGCAGTATGCCTGGATGTTGTTGTGCACCCAACTGCAATTCCAACTATGCGGGGGGAGCCACCGTTCGCGTCTACAGGTTCCCGACCAACGCCGCGGAAAGAGCAGTGTGGACGCGCGCCGTGCCGCGTAAGGATTTTGCACCAACGAATTACACAGTGGTAATTAAGTCTGACCCCCTTTTTTCATTCAGTTCGCTCTCATAGTTGCTTTTTGCGGTGGCATAATTGCGAGGACTTCCCGGTATTTATGTCGTTAATTTACGTGCAAAATTCTGTCGGATTTCTGCTCTGCGATATGCACTTTCACCCGAGTGACTTCGTCACATCAACGAGCTACACGGACATGGACACCGCTGCGGTCGTTGAAGTTCCACTCGAGCTGAGGCGTCTAAAGCCGGGGACTACGCCAAGAATTTTTTCTGGCTGCCCCACATACCTTTCTCACAACAAAAGTTCGGACCGCGAACCTCCAGAAGAAAAACATGCTCGTTTGGAGGCCAAAGCATTACAGGAGGCAGTGCAACAGTCACTCATAACTTAGCAAGAAGAAGAAAAGGAAAACGCCATCTCTTCGTTTGAAGACCTCTTGTGTCACACAAATAAGTTTTTGGTGGAAGACTTCTGCAGCAAAGTGGTAATGACAAACAAAGTACATTTCTTGAACCTTGCGCCTCAAGATGCGCCAGTAGTGCGTTGTGCTGTGGTAGTGAGTGCCGACCTCTCTCTAAAAGTGTACTTTGGGGAGACCTGGATCCAAAAGGTAGGCACCATCGTGTTTACTTTGTCAATCTCGCACATCAGAGAACTGAGAGATATGCTTGACCGTCTAGAGGAAATTATGAAATGTTCCCAAAATGATGAGGGAAAAGTTGAGCTGCTTTTGCGCCGTATACCGGCACTATTGGAAGAGTTGTCCTCATCGCAGTTTCCATCTGACTGGCAGGCAGAAGTGTTAAAGTTTTTGAGGCAGCAAGTTGAGCTTATTTTGAGTAATGCAGTGAAGTATCTAGCCGAATTGCTTGTGTTTGCCAGTATTATGTTTACAACATCACCTCACGCTTACAAGTTGACGCGAAGCACATTAAAGTTGAAGCTTCCTCATCCAAACACTATGAGGCGTGTTTGTGCTGCATACAACATTAGCTCTTCATCGGAACAACAAGATGAATTGTATTTGTCGTATGCAAAAGAATGGCATTAGCACCGAAGAACCATGAACGGACTGTGACGCTCACGATAGACGAAATTCATTTACAGCCTTACTTCGAATATAAAGGTGGTTTTGTCACAGGTGCAGCCACGAAGAGTAACATTGCTGCAAGAACAGCATACGTCTTTATGATTCAGAGCCTTTTCTCGCCGAGCAAAGACGTTGTGCATATTGTACATATTTCAAAACTTGACGCAAAGAACTTGCATAGCTTACTCGGACACTTCAGTAAAGAGCTAGACGATGCTGGGTTTGGTGTGATCGCAGTAATTTCTGATAATAATTTCATAAACCGGAAAGCCATGTCCTTCTTTTGTGATCCACAAAAATTTAATATTGTCTATGCACACCCATCTGATCCTTCAAAACCTTTGTTCTTTGTCTTGGACAGCGTTCACATTTTGAAGTGCATGCGTAAGAACTGGCTTAATAAACGTAATCCTGAGACCGGCATGTTTTTCCTCATATAAGTGAGCTTTCTAGTAATGGGCAGGTGTTAACAGCATCATTTGGTACTCTGAGGAAGGCACATGAAGAGGAAAGCAATGAACTCTTGCGGTTGGCCCCGACATTATCTTTAAAAGCATTATATCCATCCAACTTGGAGCGCCAAAATGTCAAGCTCGTCCTGAAGATTTTTAACCTTTCTACTATTGCAGCACTGACCAGTTCCAAATTAGCTAAACTTCAACATGCCGAAAGCACATCTGAATTTATTCGCATAACCTTGACATGGTGGAACATTGTAACCGTCAAGACTCCTCACAAAGGACAGCGCTTGCACGACACCTTTCAAGAGCCTGTCAGAAGTCTATCTTCCCCTCAGATCGACTTTCTGAGCAGTGTAATTGACTGGTTAGATTGTTGGGAAAGTCCAAAGCACGATGCAGGTCATATGACACGCGAAACAGACAGTGCATTCCGCCACACTTCGCTTGCACTTGTGGAGGTAACACGCTACTGCATTGAAGAGCTCGGATTTTCATACGTGTTACTGGGGAAATTCCAAACCGATTGCCGAGAGGACCAATTTCGAAAATATCCGCAATTGTCAGGAGCACAGTTCCACGTGTCTATACTCCAGATATATTAATCTGAGCACAAGCTCAAATTGCAGAAAGTGCTCGAGCTCTCCAAACTCTCTCAGCTAGATGTGTTCAATCCTTGTGGTTCTGTTCACTACCTACAAGATTTCAAGCATATTTATGTTGCTGAACGATAGCAGATATTGCAAAGAAGCAGCCGATGCTCCCCGCCATTACGTATGTGGCTGGTTACTGCGCTTATGCCGCTACAGAGAAGCTTGCATGTAAATCTTGCAAAGAGAACCTGGTACTAGAAAAACGGAGTTTTGACAACAATGATTTCGCACTTATTGGCTCTGCCACGAGAGGCAGCCTGATATTTCCCCAGCCTGTGGTTGTGCATGTAGTGTTGATGATGGACATCGTCCTTGAGCAGCTTGTAAGTGAAAAAAAAATGCCACTCAGTTCTACGATTGTCCAAAGCAAAAAGAGCTTCTTGTTGCCTTGACATCGTCCCTTATTGAGAAAATGAAGACTTTGACACGTGTGACTATGGACATTCATCACAGCTTGTCACAAAATACATTTTTAGGGCAGCTGATAATGATTTAATAAGCAATCTGGGTAAGCAGAAAAATGACAAGCTTACGGTTAGCAAACAAGAAATGAAGCGAAAGCTGAAGACACCGGAATCCTGAAGACACTGGCTGCGTTTGCGGGCCATGTTAATACAGATATGTTCTTTTGTAATATTTGACAGTAACTTCTTTGTAATTGGTATTACATGGCACTGTAGTTTACATGTGAAATGATTTGTTTGTACATATTTTCTATGCTATTCTCATTTTAAATGTGTGCTTGTGGGTAGCTCACAGTGTCATATGATAGAATGAAAAATTGTTTGTTCATACATATTTGCATACCATATTCATTTTGAAATAAAATGACACTATATTCGCATGAATGCAAAATTGGCTTTCATTTGTTTTATATATTCCAGAGCTAGGTTACAATATCATATTAGAGGTTGCAGCATTAGGCAAGTTCCGAACAGTTTCCTGCGTGCAGTCACAAAGTCATACCAGCAATACACGCATCTGAAAAAACAAAAACACAAAAAACAATGAGATGGTGGTTTGTAGGCGGTCAGCCTTTGCTCCTCGGAAGTACTTTTTACTCAGCAGAGAGGAAACAAAATGAGTGAAATTGGTTTTAGTTACAACCTATAGTCGAAGAGGCATTTCGAGGAGTAAATTTAAGTTCACAGGCTGTTTCCACGCGAAGGAACAGCTATGTAACTCGATACAAGCACCTTGGCGCAGTGTAGCCGACCACCAGAGTGATTTCACTTCTTTGACGTCACTTTGGCGTGGTGAGGCCTTCATTAATCTAGGTGACGTTGTCAGGGAGCACGGCGCAGAACGCTCGTTTGCTCTCGGCCGTGCGTTGGCTCCCCGTGATAGCGCGCGTCTCTCGCGCGCTTTCACTCCCACGTAAAGCATACGGCGCGCGGCGAGGATTTCATAGCCGTTTGACGTCAAACGGAACCTCATTGCGACGGCGACGGTAGAAATCTAACTTGAGTGTTCATATAATTGCTATCGCAATAAAAGCAAGGGTGATATTACGGTTGAAATGAATTGATAGACAGGTCGTTGGGGACTTTTGACTGGCACGGAACAAGATAAATGGTGTTTTTGATGGGTTAATGTCAAGAGAGTTACAGCTGCACCAGTTTTAAATATTCTGTGTATCAGTGTTTATTTAGTATGTATAGAGTCAGAGAGTAGATACACCAGTCAGCAACAAGGACTGCGGTGTCATCTGCGTGTGAGAAAGTTTCAGTTGCAGTAGGGTACTTAGGAAGGTCGTGTATATAATGTAAGAATTATAGAGATACCAAGTATTGATCCTTGAGGCACTGATCCTTTGTTGACAAAAATGAATTCGGAAAACGGTGCAATATTTAGGCTCAATGTTGCCTATCAGATAAGTCGCTTTTTATGAGTGATAAGGCAGGGTCAACAGTGCCCGTTACAGACCATTCAGCTTATCAGCTATCACGACTGACCGAGTGGAACGTTTCAGAAAAGTTTACAAAGCGGATCCAGCATACTTGCCTTCCTCGATAGCACATTTAATTTTATTTGTGAAATAAAGCAATGTAAATCGGTTGAGTATCCCCTCCGGCAGATACAGAATCCCCTCCAAAAATTGATCAGTTGGTAAAATGGTAAACTTGAAGGGGTACTTGTTTAGGCGCTTCACAGTGTATTTTTATGCTACTTTAGTAGAAAATGGCTGTATCATTTTTGGGCAATGATTCGCAGTGCTAGTGCGGTCCCCCATTTTAATAACTGAATATGATTAACAGCCTTATTCTGCATCGGCTGTATTCGAAACATTACAGTAATTACGTCAGACCAAGGCACAGCAATGTGAACAGCAATTAGTTTTATATTAACTGAATGGATATCAGCGATACCAGGGCTTCTTACCTCTAAGTACGCTATGATATGAATGATTTCATCTCTGGCGATCGCAAAAAGATAATATGAATACGACGAACACCGAAAAGGCACTTCGAGAGTGACCGAAGGTCTTGTGCTCATAGAGCGAAATAATTTATTAAGAACGGTATCAATGTGTAGTGGTTTATAATGAAGAACCTGGATGATTGTAGTTTCTTTATGGAGGTATTCAGGGTGTTTTCGAAGATTCTTGATTCTTGGTTTCCTTAAGGTATTCTATTAGGTATGTAGGAGTTGTCGGTGTAAACGCACACATTAACATCATGATATGCTGTAATAAACCTTGTAAAATAATACATAATATGGCCGAAGAAATGGCAGCTTCTACGGTAGAAAAGAAACCAAAAGCAAGAGAAAGGTAATGGACTAAGGAAAAAGAACACGCAATTTTAGGGCGGGCAGAGAGCCGGAAAATTGCACATAAAGAAAACAAACAGAACTTTCACCGTAGGAAACGGTTAATAAAGCGGTAGGTATATTGCTGGAAGCAATCGAAGGTGCATATTCCCGCCCACGAAAAGAAATTCAAAGCACAAAGAACTGCTGTGTTTTAGGAGAACACACACGCACACAAAAAAACTGATAGCGTAGGAATATCATTCTTAACCCAAGCGCGATCTCAAGAGACAAAAAAAGACCCTATTTTTATCGTGATTCAGACAGTAAGAATATGAAGGGTGAAGCCGCGCTTAATTAAGTTAGAGAAAAGTTTGACAGATAATTCGAAAGTGGTAGCGGAGCGACATACGATAGAGATAATGAAGCAGGGAGATCACAGAAAAGAAAGTAACTTTGAAAAACCTAAATTGGAAAGCATCCGAACCGCAAATTCGAAAGCACACGACAATCGGATTCCAAGGAATACCCAAGTGGTTAATTAACGAACTATGGTCAGAAACGAAGGAAACACTGTTAAAAACGTCCGACAGTATTACACTGGACAAACAAATTTAGAATGAGGGGGACAGAAACGAATTAATTTTCTTTACAAATTCAAACAAAGCCAATCCAGGGCTAACTCGTACAGACTAGATATGATATCTTGTAACACCAACAGACAATGAAACCAAGGAAAGTATAGGAGAAATTAGCTGTCGTTGAAATTGAAATGTAGAAAATAATGACGAAATGGTATAATCTAGACATGAATTTAACCACAGCTAATTTCCCCTCTGCTTTCCTTGGCTACATTCTTCGTTGGCTTTACATGGTTGTGACTACCAAAAAAATTGAGCACTTCAGTTTTTCTTCCTTGCAATTCTTGGGCGTTATAACGTAAAATGATTCCAAACTATTTTGATTCCAATTTCTGCGATCAGCATCCACAATTGGTCAAAATATTTTCGGGCCACTCGCAACTTCGCCTGTGTGTCACGCGACGTCACGAAAATCGCTATAGCTCCCCATCTGTCATAATGTGTACACACTGATTATGCATGATTCAACCACACAAAAAAAAGTGATCATTCCTGATTCGACGCATTTTCACCATTAGCCATCTGCTATTGGTCCAATGTTTTCTGGCTACGCCCATTTCGCCTTTCTGTCACGCGAAAACTCCCCAGCGCGAAACCGCGAAAACCGCGATATCTCACCACGTCATAGTGACGTGTACGCGAAAACAATGCATTATTATGCCGAAAAAAAGTGAACATTTTTCTGAATAGCCATAGATTGCCCCGTTCCGAAAGGAATAGAAGATGGCTGTCCGCCGATCGCTCAGACCCTCGCTTCTCGCCCCTGCCAGTGAGCACGTATTTATTTGCGCATGATAAACCTTTTTGCGTAGCAGTAAAACGTTATCGCGCCCTTTCGGCACGTATACGACATCACTCTGCCAACTGTTCCTTGCCGAGGATCCGTTTTAGCGGCATTCTTTCCTTCCATTGCACGCCGCCGCGATTTTCGACCAGCCACCGCAAGCTAAGAAGGCGAAGCGGACCAATCGGAGAAGCCGGCACCACCCTCTTCATGCGGTTATCTATTTTCACTGCGCTGGCTCGGCCCCATCGAAACGATCTCCACTAGAGCGTGCTCCTCGTCTCTTGTCAGCCAATCAGATAAGAAAAACCGCTGAGTGTAGACAATGTTATTGGTTTTGAAAGCGAACAAAGATGACCTCCTATAAACGAGGAGAGCGTTTGATTGGGTTGTTCAGGCAACGCTGCGGGTCACCGCCGGTTGCACGCGTCGGTGGTTACGTAAATTTGACGTCAGGAGTTTGGAATCAAAACAGTTTGGAATCATTTTACGTTATAGCGCCCCTTCTGTGGGATACAGTTAGCACTGCAAGGAATCAAATGGAAGTTGAAAGGATTGGCACAATAAAACGTGCTATAGGAACGAGAGAGAGAGAGAAACGTGGTGGGAAAGGCAGGGAGGTGAACCTGAAAAGATTCTGGTTTGCTACCCTGCACTGGAGGAAGGAGAAGGGGAAATGAAAGCGGAAAGAATAGGGAAGAAAAAAAGAAGTCACAAAAAAATTCAAGGAATAAAAAGAAGAGGAGGTTGGAAACGTCTGTGAGAACTATAGACTGTCAGTTAGTTTGAATGGTTATAACCATGCTGTCGAACCAAACACGAACCTGAGCATAAAACAGTATCCGAACTGGAATTCTAGCCGGAACAGAACCCGAACCCGAACCGATATTGTTAGAACGGGCTGGAACCCGAACCGAACCTGAAATAAAAATTCAATGGCGATTTAGTGGTAAATGCTACAGAAATGCGTTCGCATTAAATCGGACCTCTCCGATATCTCGGATTCATGAGTTAGACCACGTTCACCGTATTGCAAATTGCTGTTCAGGAGTTTAATCGACACACGTCCTGCTTCTTCGAGGAACGAAGTGCACCTGGCGATATTCCGGAGCCGACCACTGACAGTTTCACTATACAGGGTATCACAACTATCATGCACCAAGATAGAAAAATTTGCACATGCCACCTAGCTTGACCGACCCAAGGTAGTGTGTATTTGCCTTCGCTTGGAGATATACTCAGATTATTTTTTGCAATCCGCCTAATTACATAATTAGTCTTCAATATTTTATCAACTTCTCAACTATTATAATTTCATGAAAAGTGTCCATAGCAAAATTGCAGAGCAACGTCAAAAACTCCCGATACAGCTTTCTGTTGCGGAATACGTGCTACATAAAAGTGGCTTGCCGAGCGTGAAAGAAGCCCGCGAATACTGGCAAAGTGCCTCGAACGGCCAGTCGCGCGGCAATTTTTCGTGTATTCCCCGGCTTCTTTCATGCTCGGCAAACAACTTTTATGTAGCACGTATTCCGCAAAAGAAAGCTGTATCGGGAGTTTCTCACGTTGCTGTGCCATTTTCTCATTGACCCTGTTCATCTAATTATAATATTCAAGAAGTTGATTAAGTAATTAAGACTAATTATGTAATTAGGCGGAACGCAAAAAATAATCTGAGTATCTCCATGCGATGGAAAACAGCATAAGTTTTGTTCTGTTCAGCTACGTAACATCTGCATATTTTTAAGTCTGGGTGCATGATCGTTGGACGCCTTGTATATATTCTCAGGAACATTTTCATTCTCGAAGATCCCGAGCCACGACGACAAAGAAGTCGCGGCTCGTGGTGATGATGATAGGTACAGATGAGGAAGATCACATGCAAACAAGAGGCACTCGAAGCACAACAACAGTTGCTCTGAACGTGAAAGCTGGGGAAGTGCGAAGCAATGATTCGCCGGTATTTGCCTTGTGTTTTCCTTGTGTTTATCTTGTTTTGTCCTGTATTTATCTTGCGTTTAGCAATCCGTCATCCGTTTTGACACCTGTGCTAAGGCACAAGTGGTGGGAAACCGCCACGCACATGGAGCCAAAGCATTGCTGATAATAGGAGCGATTTTCACAAATTTTTGTTAATAATGCGCCTAATGCTTGATTATTCCTGTCGTTTAAATTATTTTGAATCATGATAGTTTATGTTGAACCAGTTTTCATGTTTTGACTTTGTTTTGAGCACTTGTTTTTGACCGTGATCACGTGGTAGAATGCCGACAGCCCAAACCCCTAAAGTGCTCCGCATTTAAAGGGACAATAAAGGCAAATACGAAGTCAAGCTAAAGTGATGGATTAGTGCTCGAGTATCTCTAAGGCGTCAATATTATCGTGCACAGAGCCTTAGTAATTGAGAAATTGAGGTAAATGCAGGACATGATTAGAGACTCTCCCGGCACATTCAAGTACTTGCCAGATGACGAAGGCACTCCTCATTCAGCAGTACCCATCCAGTCGTTATAAAAAAGCATCTTTATATTGTATTATAAGACAAAAGAAGATGCTACTTCACCAGTTATATTTCATTTTTGAAAAAACAACTAATTGAAATTACGCCGTTGACAACGACGCGGGCGGTCGAAAAGTTTTGTTCTCGCTTGACTCTGCATGCGCCGTCCACGCTTTCGCGTTTCGGTAGTTCCGTCATCGCGTAGTGCTGCGCTGGTTTTTCTCGCTCGCCAACCTCGCACAAACTGCAAGTAGCAGACAATTCCACTTCCATGTGATTTCGCGGGATGCCCGAACGGTCCACGCCGCTTGACCAAAAGCAGCTGCTGGATTTAATGGATGGATGAATGCTATGAGCTATGAGCGTCCCCTTTGAAACGGGGTGGTGCGTCGCTCCACTAAGCTCTTGTTATTATTTTGCCTAAAGTCCTACCTTTATTTTTGAGAAAACACACAACTACAAAGAATTCCAAGCATCAAACTTTTTGAACCATTACTGGGAACTCTGTTTCTGTACGTTTCCGTTGTGCGAGGTCTCCGTACTTTTCTGCCACCAAACTTCCTACCGCCTCTTACTAATTAATCTCTATAGCAGACATGTTTACTTTCCCCCCGCTATCCCGGAACCCAAAGGGTTCAAGGAAGTCAGAGGAGGCTAGACTGGCAGCTCTATAGATTTCTTCACATTCCAATAAAACATGGAGTCCATCTTTTCCCTAGCTTTACCGCCGCAAGCACATGCATCTTCATCCTTGGTGTACCTCGCTTTATAACTACGCGTTCTAAGCCATCCTGATCTCGCTTAGAAAAGTAAGGAGCTTTCCTTTGAGTTATCATAAATTGTTTCTTTCCTGATTTTGGCTTTTCTCTTGAGGTGGTTAGTCATAGCAGGTTTCTCTTCCATTGCCACCACCCATGACATTGTCTCAGCCTCTCTTAATTTGCGTTTGACGTTCTTTGTTGTCCGCAAAACATGTTTCGTTTTTTTTTAGAAATTTTTAAACTATATTGTTGAATCTCAGAATAAATTGATTTGTGGGGGTGATTTTAATATAAACTTGCCCGTTGGCAGCAATGTGACACGTGATTTGGAATTGCTGTTAAAATCTTATGGGTGTTTCAATGTTATAAATACTCCTACCATAATTACCTGCGCTACACCCACATGCCTTAATTTGTTTATTACTTACTGCGAATCAAATGGTGTTAAATGTGGTACGGTTTCATACAGCATGAGTGATCACATGCCTGTATTCTTCACGGTTAAACGGAAAGTTTGAAGGGCACCAGAACGAGTTTGCTTATCACAAATTATTGCGGAAGACCGGCTTATACGTTTTCGCGACGACTTTTTTTCTAATGCCTTGGCACCTTGTACCACTTGTTTTCAAGAATAAAGGTATTATTATTATTATTATTATTATTATTATTATTATTATTACTTACGTCACGTGGTCTGGAATGTATTATTGCTTCTACAAGTGCTGATCGTGCTTACGACGCTTTTCTGGAAATGTTCTTTCCTTATTATTATAAACATTTTCCTTCCTGTCCAAAAGTATGCGCTGCATCAAGGATACGTAAATCCTGGGTACCAATTGAACTGGTTAAAAAAATAAAAGAAAAGGGAAAGTTATTCAATGAATTCATCACATCCCGATATCCTGGTGACTTAATAGTAAACACTCTTAAGATTTAAGAATGAACAATGCTGAAATTGAATTTTTAGGTGCATTTTTTCATCATACCATGACCTGGCATAGCCACATAAATTTTCTTGCTCGAAAACTCTCAAAAATCACTAGAATCCGTTATTCCTTAAACTGCCTTCAA
The DNA here is from genome assembly GCF_013339745.2 of Dermacentor silvarum. Lineage (NCBI taxonomy): Eukaryota > Metazoa > Arthropoda > Arachnida > Ixodida > Ixodidae > Dermacentor > Dermacentor silvarum. The sequence goes on along the minus strand of NC_051156.1, from coordinate 14,685,958 downwards.
CGTTCTGTCAAATACTTAATATATAATTCACTTTTTCTGAGACATTTGAATTACTGTTGTCTTGTCGGGGTTACGACTTCTGAAACTATTATGAACAGATTTTACATTCTGCAAAAGAAGGCCCTTCAAGCTGTTTATAATAAACCATTTGATTTCCGTTTAGCATGTTTATTTGTTGAACTTAATACACTGAATGTTCAGGTTATTTTGAAGTATCGTTTAGTACTTGCGTATAACATTGAGCAGAAAAGAAGTTGAAACTACATTAAGTATATGGCTAACATTCTTGGCCTATCCCCCTTAGTGGGTGCGAGCCATGACAGAGGTGCATCATCATCATCATCATCATGAAGCCCCACGAAGCTCTCTACAATAATAGAAAGCCAGAGTACTGCTATGTACGAAAAGCGCTTACTAACTACGGATCGCATGTTGCGCTCTAGGCTACCTCGATTACAAAATGAAATTGATATTGCGTCTTGTTCTCCCCCTGACATTCTTGTTTTTTTTTTTCTCCCGTGTGTGAGGTGTATGGTTTACTTTCAGGTTGGAAAGTGCATTTAGGTGTTGTGCTTTTGTTTTTATGCATCTTTTGTTTTTGTTTTCTCATCTGTGATGTTTATGTATGGTATATGTTATACTGCTTGAATTGTAAGCAATTAGAAAAACTGTATTTCCGTTCTGCTGCTCCTTTTGTTTTACGGGTATTTGGGGCTGGTCTAGCTGCCACGAGCAGATTTTTCCCCACTTTCCTTCCGCAATACTGTATTTTGTTTTGTGGAAATAAAGCATATGCTAAAGTCACTGTCAATTTTTTTTCTGTCTTTGAATGCAAGAAACCTCACCAAATTCGGTGAAGTGCTTGCCAAGAAAAACAAGTTCTCCGTTTTCATCTTTTTAGGAGCTCCGGATGCACAATTTCTGCTTAAGTGATCACATCTACAGCGCGCTAAGCACCGATGTACACGTCGGCACAGTGCAATGCATCAAGCAATGTAGCCTCATAGATACAGGGCAAAAGAATCGTTTACTAATTAGCAGGGATGTCAATATAAATACGCCCTTTCCCGGCACGCCCCGCCAGCCTTTATGACCCGTGGCTTTCTTTATGCGAAAGTGTCGAATGAAGCAACATCTCGAACAAAGAGATCCTTTTATAAGGAGGGTTTACTGTATTTTATTTTTTAAATGATGAAGTATTGAAGTTTACCCGCCGCGGTTGCTTACTGGCGACAGTGTTTGTCTGCTAAGCACGATGTCGCGGGATCAAATCCCGGCCACCGCGGCCGCATTTCGATGAAGGCGATGAATGAAAACACCCGTGCTTAGATTTAGGGGCACGTTAAAGAAGCCAGGTGGTCCAAATGATTCCGGAGTCCCCCACTACGGCGTGCCTCATAATCAGATCATGGTTTTGGTACGTGAAACCCCATAATTTATTTGTTTTAGTATTGGGGTTCATTTAACGGAAATTCGTAAGTCTTGAACATCAGAAAAATGGTCTGATGAGAAAGTTGCAGAGCGACGTGTTATTCAGGAAATTTTACCTTCCCATCCATAACAGAATAAAGTTTTTACCGTGAACTATAAAAAAGTCAAGCACGGAACTGATCGAACTGCTCTCAAAACGTGCTCCGCATGAACGAAGCGTGTCGTGCGCTGAGGAGGTGGGAGCGTGGCGACGCAGTCGAAGGAACGTCAGCCTCCACTGCGCTTCCACGGGCAACCGGCCTGGTGGCTGTTCTTCAAAGCTAAATGCAGACTCAAGCAACGGAAACGGTCGCTGCCTTTTCAAGTTTCCTAGTGGCAGCGCACTATAGGTCTTTAAAAGCACTATCCGTTCACGCACGGCACGTTTCAGAGCACTTAAGGTCGCGGTGTCTAGAAGCGCACTATTCTTATTTCGTATGCTTTCTTCGTGACAGAGAACAATTATTTCGTAACATATATCCTAACGGATATAAGAAATATAAGTGAGCACTTGCATGGCTATTTTCGACTGTTCATTTTATTGCGTCATATGAAGGCGCTAGGCCTCTAAACTAACGAAATAGTGGCAAGCCGCAGAGCGCCCTAAATAATTTTAAGTTTTCCCTAGGGGGTGATTGACTGTGTAAGTGACGTCATGACATAGAAGGTTGTCATGTGAGAGTAGCAGAACACAAAATTTTGGGACTGCCCCCGGCTCGCTCGGTCGTCTGTTATGCTGCTAAATCAGGACTCGGACCGAGCGGCAGCATAAATTATTGACATTTCCTTAAGTGCAATGTCATGCTAAGATGCTACCAGGGAGAAATAGTGGTGTAAACAGCGAACGAAAAGTGTGAAATGTAGGTGGGCAGGTAGCGAAAGATAGTTCACTACATATTAAGAACCATGTATTAACTTTCTACGAATAAAAATAAGACACGCCTGGGTAAAATTCATTAGTCCGTTGGCATGTAAGAATTTACAGTAGAAATATCAGTGGGGTGAGAAGCGCTCTAAAGGCTGCATGTGCGTTCATCACTGATGGTGTCTTTGCAGACGGGAGACTTAATTCATTCACCGAGTTAATATTCGAAAAAATAAGAAAGCCGGTGTGTATGTGGGGGGGGGGGGGGGGGGCATACAATGGGCAGTGTGCAGTGAAATGTTGGGATGTGTGGGATAATTATGGGCTGAATGAAATTTGCCTCATTCTTGTTTTCGGCCGGTTTAGATACTTTCTAGTGAATGCTTGCAAAGTTTCTCCGCTACCCTCGGGACCAAAGGTACGGTCGTGTAATGTGTGCTACAAGTTTGAAGTGTGTAGGTTACCGAAATGCTTTAAAAATAATTACTGAATACAAGATTTCTCCTAATTTTCATTCGTTATACAAGACACGTACGTCTTCTCAGTCTCTTCGCTGAGCTAAACAAGGTACGTTGTTTATATTTGCTTGAAAGAAAGGTGCATGGTTTGAATGACGCATGACAATAGGTTATTCTGTGTACAGCAATTACAGCGTTTGTTTTAATTACACAATCATTCCGCAGTTTTACAAGCGCGTTTTACTAACCCCGTAGGAAGTTTGCCCAGTGTCCTGAAAGAAGTCAACGAGCCACAATGTAGATACAATATTCATGATAGCGTAGTGTCTGCATGTTGTGTTCACACCATCTCGATTGTTTCTGGCAATCAAACATCCTTATTCAAAATGCAACTCCTGGTTTCACGTATATTCCTGTGAATATATTTACGCACTTACAAGAACACTTATTCAAAACGAACCTTTAAACTAGCTGCTCAGAAAACTAATGAAGGATTCAAAGCGGTTAAAGGAGAACTAATTTCGCAGATCACGCACTTTCGCTGGTGATATTGACCCGTTGTACTTAAAGTCCCTGTATAGTAAAGGTACCGCCATCTACTCTTTCCTCCGCCGTCTCCTCTATTAAAGCGCTTGTTTTCTTTCTTTACTTTTTGCTTGCGAAAGCAAGTCGACGGTGGCGTCCCTAGAAAGTCGTCGTTGAAGCTTTCAGGCCGGGCGCGCGCCGCGGCGGCCGCCGGAGACTGCGGCTGCGCGGAGAGACTTTCAACATTGCTCTGAGGCGGAAAAAATATATATAAAGAAGTGAACGCGCGCGCTATCATCGTCCAATCGGAGATACAGGAGAGAGAGAAGCGGCGTTGATCAAAGGATGATGGCACTTTTCCTATACAGGGACTTCAGTACAACTATACAGTTGTACTGACGGAGTGACACAGTATATTGCAAAACTGTGAATCACGAAACTAGCTTCTTTATTGCGCGAACTTGTGGCCACAGATACTCAAAGCACAACGATAGCGGCGCGCACAGTTGGCGATTGCCTAAATTTGATCAGCGAGTCAAGCGCTTCGGCCTTTATACATGACTCGTCGAAGATTCCAGTGTAATCGCTGGTGAGCGCGTGCCTTCCAGAAAGTACTACACAACTCGCGTCTCGCATACAATCAGATTACCCAAGGTTCGGTGACAAGACAACGGATACAACTACCGATAACATTCGAGGGACTTCCGATACATGCAGGCACGTCCTGCGCGGAGCGATAACGTTTAACATTTGGTAGCTCGTGAGAAGGGGTAACCGGAGAAAGATGAACAAGTACACGTGGCAATTTGACTAAGAAAGATACGGATAATTGATTCCTGTTTTAAGGCGACAGCCTCAGGTGTCCTTAGGTTGGTGGTGTCCTTGGCGGTGACATTGGCGAAAGTTTGTCGTGACGAAAAATGGCCCACGCCGTAAACAATTATCGGATTGACATCACATTTCGCAAGGAGGTCGCTGTGAACAAAGAACGTTAGTGGCTTCGAAAAAAAAAAAAACTTGGTACATTTCGGTCTGGGTGGGAATCGAAACCAGGCCTCCGGGGGCGGGACGAACGCTTCCGTAAAGCCAAGGCCGCTTCCCCCCCCTCCCCCCCCCCCCCCCCCCCCCATGATTCTGGCTTTACTAAAGGCGCGCCTAGTGCGTGCGTGATTGCACACGTCACGTCGCAGCCATCTCGCTGACTAAAGGTGTCGCCTAGTGGGCGCACCAACAAGCTGCACTTAAGCTACAACGTCAAGTGTCCGTATGTGGCCTTCAGGAGGTCGCCTTAGTGCCACACGTGTACTTCCCTTTGCGGCTCGTTATGTCTTGCAAGAAGTCTAGCCCGATTGTATAACCTAATGCATTACCAATATGTCTTACAAAGAAGTGTCACCCCGATAATTACACGAGTGTAACGCCTGTCGAGCTTTTTTACATCTATCATCAGCAAATTGTCTGTGAGCGGGGCGCTCTATACAGGGTGTTTTTTTTAGCTGCACCAAATTTTTTAAATTAGAAAAATATATATCTTGTTCACGTTATCTGTACCATTCGAGTGCACCGATTGGCGGCCTCTAGATACAGAGAAATTTCCGCACTTACGTGCGTAATTAGCAAAGTTACGCTAATTAACTTTCTAATTATCAACAATAGGTGACTACAGCAAATGAGTACTTTGGGGCCTGTCCTTGACACTACCTATCCCAACGATCAAATT